>NW_007377768.1:97080-171123 GCF_000475195.1 Diaphorina citri
GTGTCTCAGATTGGACAAAACGGTTCAAATTCTTAAGGAAAATTGTGTCTAAATCTAGCAGATAAGTTGCGAGGCCGCGCGGAGAGTTCCCTTTTCCTCGGTGATTTTTTATTCCCCTTTTAAAAGAGTTTGGCAAGATAGAAGAAAGCCCAGCCGTTCGAGAACGACATTATCCGTTCAAGATAAAATCCGCCCCGGGCGAGAATAGAAAATCTAGCTCTTACAAGGCAGACGCGCCACCAACCAAGCTAACTATTAGGCTGGCATCTCTCAGTGAATTTCACAAAGCTTATTAACCCACCAGCGCCAATGGGTTTACTATGTACCTACAGGTTCAGGTATAAAATTTATTTATTGAGGTTTGCGCATGCTCGGAGACAATGCCGGATCCGACTTACCGGGTTTGCGGACACGGGTTCGATGCGGCAGGATTATCTTGCGGGAGAAACGAGGGCAGTGTTCCGTGCATGATAATGAGACGGTATAGAAGGAGAACACAGATCTGAAATCAGAATTATTGGGATATTAGACAGTTTGTAATATGATAAGTTGATTGCTATTATTATTTTATTTTTTTCGTTCAAGGACGCAAATCGGCGGGACCTAAATCAGATTTGTCACTCGGGACGTAAATCGAAGCTTTCCCTGTTAGATACTAAAGTCATCATAAAATATATCTGTACTCATAAAATCAACTTCTTAGGTATGTAGCTAAACATTCCTTGCAACATTTCGTTATTAGGAAAATAAAGTTGATTCACTGAAATCGGAAAAAGCACCCCACGCCCCTGATGAGAACAAGGGAAACCCCCAGGTTCATTAAAATTTGAATAAGCGAACAACGAAAACTCCAGCCGTATTGTCCTCTCACTCACTCCAAGATTTGTTTGAAGAAGCTTGGTGGATTTTACCGGTAAAATAAGTTAATAGTGTTAATACTAAGGGCTGAAGAATATTGTAAAGGGATAGTCGGATACCCACTTAAAATTACCCCTTGGAAGGTAGCGCGTCTGCTTTGTAAGCGTTTGACCGTGGGATCGATTCCCGCCCGGGGCACATTTTATCCTAAACAGATAAGGTTCGTTCTCGGAACGGTTGGCTTTCTCCTATCCTCTGCACCTCTTCCTCTGTATGTTACATTGCTGCGCTTTTTGCGAAAACATTGTGCAACCCCTCCACTTCACAAAACTACCGACTTTGTAATGAACAAAGGGGGGAAGAAATCAATTTGGAAATTTTCTTTGATCTTTCCATCGATTTGTGTAGGTAGGTACTGATATATGTTTTTTTTTTTTTCCTGAAATACGTTTTTTTCACTTTGTCGATGGAAGGAGGGGGTGAAAGAGAGAGAGTATTTAGGATTTTATTGCAGTGACAAAGCCAGATATCCTTCTGTACCTCCCCTCAGCTTACTACACTATAACTCTCTCTCTCTCTCTATGAACATAGTGACCTCCGTGGTGTCACACTCGGCTTTACACCTGAGGACCCGGGTTCGACTCTGCCGACAAAGGCAAAGTCGAAGTTTTTCGGCTGTGTTCTTGTGGAAATGTTGCAGTACGCGGTGAAGTTAGCTGCTTTAATTGGTAAGTGACTAGTGGCGGCTCTATCAGAGTAAAAAGAAGAATGTAGAAACGGGTCTTTTTTTCTGAACCACTATTATAGTCTTTTTCCGGGGACATTTTCACCTTTTTGAGGATATAGGTACCTAGATACAACGAAATGGGCGATATTGGAATTTAATCTCTTGGTTGGTTAAAATGTCTTCAATGAACTTTTTTTGGCCAAAAATGGGTGTTCCTAGGCTCTTACCCTTATTACAGTTAAGACGGACCACATCAGCAACCATCTTTCAAAAGTTGAGCCCCCCCAATGTTTCCACCACTAAGATCTCTTTCCCATTTTGAAAATTGAATTTCTTTCCTACGTAATTCCATTCCAGAAAATTTTCATTATTCCTTTTTTCTCTCCAAGATGTTTATTTTAGGCCCCAGGTAACATTTTTTCTCCTCTCTTTTTTCGTAAAATAATGATTTTTTAATTAATTTTATCACAAACGTCCAAATCGGCTTCGTAGGCGTTTGAACCCGACTGAAATTAATAACGAAATATATTTTATATTTTATTAATGAGACTTGTACCGGTAGAAAGTTTTTCCTTTCTTCTGCCTTAAAAATACCTAAAGATCGGAAGAGCGTAAGGGTCAGTGGTGTAGTTGTGTGGTGAACAGGAATATTCAGTCACTACCGGTGCTTTTGGTAAATTGGTAAACCTGCAGATGGGACCATCCGGTTTTTAATGCTTTCAATAAAGGTCATAAATGTCATTTTACCATTCACAAACATCGCCAACCTCAGTGGTGCAGTGGTTAACGCGTTGGACTTTGGATCTAGGGGTTGGTGGTTCTAGTCCAAGTCAAGTCAGAAATTTTATCTAGGTGTAATGATTGGAGAACGATATTTGTGACAAGCATTGAAGTGACTTCACTTCAACTCCAGTAGAGTAAACACCTCTCTCGCGATCGTGGTCTGATGATGAGAATCTGAGATCTGAGTACTCTCGAAAGCTCACCAAATATTTTGTTGATCGTCGAATCTCAATTGTCTTTTTATTATTATTATTATTTTTTTTTTTTAAAAATTTTAGCTAAAGTGGTAGATAATAACGATTTAGCCAATTTGATCGCCAACGTCCAGTAATGGACATTGCACACTAAGAAGAAGAAGATTTCATAAAAGCAGACTCCAACACTAGAGCATTTTTATTTTACCTCCGAATATCCTCCAAATACCCTCTAACCTCTATAGCTTCTAGCCTTTAGCCTACACCACTACACAATGAACCATCAGGGAAAAACCTCTACCCTCTGCTCTGGTGGTGTTGTTTTTTAATTGATGATTCTCATGAAAAATATAACTGTCCAAATGTATTTTTTTCGTAAAGATCGTCAAAAATAATAAAAGATGGGGGGGTTTGGCGCATAGGAGGTTAGGAAGAGGCCGAAGAGGGGATAAAAAACACAAGAAGCGAGCACTCTGGGACGCGATGCTGCTCATTAATTAGCCTCAACTTAAATCGAAAGTCCCTCGGAGGGAGTTGTATTGCTGCTCAACTGCGGACTCTAAGGTCCCATCACTGAGGGAGAATTTGCAACTTTTTTTTCTCCCTCCGCAATTTTTCTCGTCTTATCTGTCTTCCCCCCTGCTCGTTCTACAAAACTCTTCTTTCTTTTCTCATAATTCTTCCTCCTCCTAACCTCCCCCGCTGTATTTTATAGTTCATAGATTTCATTTACTGAATTCCCCTCAGTTCAGCAACTTTAATGAGGACTAAATTGTTCTGCCTGCAATGCGTACTCTTTAGGGTCGATTGCACCGAACCATTCCAGTGGTATTAGTGGTATTGATTGTATTCTTAGGTACTACTCGGTGTCAACTTGCTAGGACGCTAGGCCAAAGTAGTGGTTTGTGGATAACCAACGTTGAGGGTGAGTTTAGGCTCTTCAGGAGAAAATGGTGCGCTAAAAAATCATTGGGCGAAAGTAAAGTTCTTTGGCAGCGAGTAACTCAGAGAAGTTAGCAAAAGGACATAATGTACCAGAGTTTCAGAAAGAGATAAATGAAGGGTTAAAATAACATTATTCTTATACTACAGAACGTGTGAGGTGTGAAGTTTTCTGAGAATTGTGAGGAAATGTTATGTGAATTTTCAGCTTTGTGAAAGACTTAAGTCAACGCCCAGAAGACAGGCCAAATGGGGACAGACATCTCATCTAGAATTTCACCTTTTTGGGACATTTTAGAGAATTTTTGAAAGTCTATTTGACAAGATAGCACGAGTAGGCCTAGGCCTGAAAATAATGACTAATCTGTAGAACTTACTCCAGAGTTCCAATTTCGCTTTCATAGGCTAATTTCTTTGTTGTTGGACAAATTTCAGCCCTTATTGGACCAACCGTTTACGATTTGGCTATTCATTTTAGAATCAAATTTGGATAGGTGATCCTATTACAAAAGTACCTAGATAAAAGAAAAAATAATAATAACAATTAGATTTTCATGTGTGTATTGTGTTTCTCGAACCCCAACCCCCTGGATTTCAAGTCCAACGGTGTACCACTGAGCTATGGGGGCTGTTATTGGAAGAAAGAATATAAAAATAGTTTTATCATTGATTTTATATCTTTAATTTTCCTAATCCGAAAATTTGAAGTTGTTGGGTTTTCTCGTAATACATTAGTTTGTGTTTTGTGTGTTGAACTACTCTATTTTCTTTTTCAGGGTTTGTAGGACTTGTAGGGGTCTTGTTAGGGTTAGGTCTTGTATACACCAAATTTAGTCCAATGGACAACTTCTGGAATAAGTACTGAAAAATGCGTGTGTGTTTTTGTGCCTTTGTTTTACCTATATGTCAAAGCCCTATATAGGAAGAGGGCTCACAACAAACACAAAATTCAGTACCACCCTAGGTACTTATGTGCCTATGTTGTCAAAGCCCTATATAGGAAGAGGGCTCACAACAAACACAAAATTCAGTACCACCCTAGGTACTTATGTGCCTATGTTAGATACCTATTTATACTTAAGGGTATTATGTAAAATTGTAAACTATGGACATAATAAAGGCAGAACCACATTCCTGCTATTCCCATTTTTCAAAGCGCTTATGCTTTGCAGTATTGAGATCTAGATAGGTAGGCTTTTATACGTATACCTAACTTCTTTTCACCCATATTTCTAGAATCCTCTTATTAAAATCCTTCCATTCAATCTCCTCTTTGACGCTTTCTCATGACTTTGAAACACCACCCAAGTAAGCGCAACTGATCTATTGTATTGTTATTATTTCAGACCGACTATCCAGGAGGATGCCTACTGAGTATACTGACCAAGACCAAGGATTGCATCATCATGAAACCACCTCAGCTGACAAGAGCAAAGGTAGGATAAATGTTTGGTGGCGGGTGTGTGTATGGCATTCATTTAACTCGGAGCTTTATCCGAAAAATTGAAGTTGTTGGGTTTTATCGTAATACATTATAGTTTGTGTTTTGTGTGTTGAACTACTCTACTGTCTTTTTCAGGGTTTGTAGGACTTGTATTAGGGGTCTTGTTAGGGTTAGGTCTTGTATACACCGAATTTAGTCCAATGGACAACTTCTGGAATAAGTACTGAAAAATGCGTGTGTGTTTTTGTGCCTTTGTGTTACCTATATATGTCAAAGTCCTATATAGGAAGAGGGCTCACAACAAACACAAAATTCAGTACCTACCACCCTAGGTACTTATGTGCCTATGTTAGATACCTATTTATACTTAGGTATTATGTAAAATTGTAAACTATGGACATAATAAAGGCAGAACCACATTCCTGCTATTCCCCTTTTTCAAAGCGCTTATGCTTTGCAGTATTGAGATCTAGATAGGTAGGCTTTTATACGTATACGTATACCTAACTTCTTTTCACCCATATTTCTAGAATCCTCTTATTAAAATCCTTCCATTCAATCTCCTCTTTGACGCTTTCTCTTTTTACAAACTCCGTGGAGTTTTTGAATTTTCAAACTACCTGTGAATGCCTCGGAAACTTTTCCATGTGGTGGCAGAGAAGTCCATGATAATGAGAACAGGTACTGTTTTGTATTTTATCAAACGCCCATTAAATTTTATGTCAGTATAATATTGTAGGTACTTTCAAAGGGATGTATACTTCTATTATTACTTCTAGGGGTGCTAAGGAATTTTAAGTGTGGTGGCAGAGAAGTCCATGATAATGAGAACAGGTACTGTTTTGTATTTTATCAAACGCCCGTTAAATTTTATGTCAGTATAATATTGTAGGTACTTTCAAAGGGATGTATACTTCTATTATTACTTCTAGGGGTGCTAAGGAATTTTAAAAGAAAGAAGACAGGAAATGGAGAGATAAAGATGGTTGAAGAAAGGGAGCAAGAATGAGAGGAAGAGGAGGAAAGAAGAGAGAGATGTGTAGAAGAGAGATAAGATGGGAAGAAAGAGGGAAAAATGAGAAAGAAAGGGAGCAATACACAGAGTTAGATGATAAACTTTTTCACATGCTTCATACTCAGCAGGGCCAGCTTTGTGAAGTTTATAACCAAGGACAAAGGATGAAAGTTAAAAGGGAGAAAGAATGAGAGAAAGAGGAGGAAAGAAGAGAGAGATGTGTAGAAGAGAGATAAGATGGGAGGAAAGAGGGAAAAATGAGAAAGAACACACAGAGTTAGATGATAAACTTTTTCACATGCTTCATACTCAGCAGGGCCAGGTGAAGTTTATAACCAAGGACAAAGGATGAAAGTTGAACATACCTCCTGAACATGGGGATATCAAAGGAATTCTTACGTAACTAAATGGTGAAAATGAAGGGAAATTTTGAGAGAGAAGTGCACATAGTAGAGTATTAGGATATCCCACAAGATAAGGATTAGTGGAAGTTTTCGAACATGAGGAATTTCGTAGATGAAATTTCAGTCCATTGAAATTTAGAAATTCTCAGTGCCCTAAGTAGGTACTCTCAGTGCCCTATAAGTAGGTGCCTTGGAACCGCTTTCGCATTACTTCAAGGCCCCTAAGCACCTGAAGAGTAGGTACTGAACATGAACACCTTAATAGATATAGGTATGCTTCAAAAATCAGCTACTAATAACAATAAATTTGCACACTCAGAGAGTCAGGGTATACGTATACAACGCTTATTAGCTTATCACTCCTATGATCTATCCTTTGATTCCCTTTTCTCTCCTTCCCTTATCCTCCGTCCTCTAAATCCTATCCCTTACCATCTACCTCCTCCTCCGTCCTCTACCTTCTTCTCCATCTCCTCCTCTCCCCTCTTTCCTTCCATCCCCTCTAACTCCTCATCTTTCCCTTTTAACTTTTCCTCTCCCTTCCCCTCTAGTTCCTCCCTTTCCTCTCCTTTACCACCCTCTCTCATTCCGTCTTATTTCTCCTTCTCTCTCTTTTCCTCTATTCCCCTATCTACGCCCACTACCCATTTACCTCCTCTTCCACAATATCTAAAACAATAGCCCCGCTATATACTCACTATCTGGATTCCATGCATGCCTTTCTCTTCTCCTCTATTCCCCCATCTACGCCCACTACCCATTTACCTCCTCCTCCACAATATCTAAAACAATGGCCCCGCTATATACTCACTATCTGAATTCCATGCATGTATTGTAGCTGTACTATTTCATGCATGTATTGTGTTAGCAGACGTCACCCAGGCTGAATGTTGCTTATTGTTCCACCAAACCACATTCGCTTTATCACCGAGAATAGACAATGGAAAGGTGAAGAAACTAGGAGGTGATGAATGTGCCTGGAAGAGAGGATGAGGATGAGGAGGGGGAGGAATAGATAGTCTGGGAAGGAAAAGTGGGAGGGGAGAGGAGAAGGATGAGAAGGGATTAGAGAAGAAGGCGGAACAGAAGAAGGAGAGTGGAATAGTAGAATGGGTTCTTATCTTCTTCGTTCTCATTTTCATCCTCTTTATCTTTCTTCTTCTTCTTCTTCTTCTTCTTCTTCTTCTTCTTCTCTCGCTCACTCCTTTTCGAAACACATCAGCAAGGCGACGTGTCTATACATTTATCTCTCGTTCATCTCTATCTCTTCCTTTTCCCTTTATTTTTCTTCTCATCTCCCTTCTCTCCTCTTTTCTTTGCCTCTTCTCCTGCCAAACCTCTTGTTCTTCCGTCACTCTTTCTTCTTGGTCTTTTTTTTCTTCTTCGCTTCCTTCTTCTTCGCCTCTTCTCCTGCCTCTCGTTCTTCTTCATCTCTGGATCCCTAACCTCTTCTCTCTGGTTCTTTTTCAGTCACTATATCGGTGCTTTTGGTAAATTGGTAAACCTGCAGATGGGACCATCCGGTTTTTAATGCTTTCAGTAAAGGTCATAAATGTCATTTTACCATTCACAAACATCGCCAACCTCAGTGGTGCAGTGGTTAACGCGTTGGACTTTCGATCTAGGGGTTGGTGGTTCGAGTCCAAGTCAAGTCAGAAATTTTATCTAGGTGTAATGATTGGAGAACGATATTTGTGACAAGCATTGAATTGACTTCACTTCAACTCCAGTAGAGTAAACACCTCTCTCGCAATCTTGGTCTGATGATGAGAATCTGAGAATTCTCGAAAGCTCACCAAATATTTTGTTGATCGTTGAATCTCAATTGTCTTTTTATTTTTTTAATAGCTAAAGTGGTAGATAATAATGATTTAGCCAATTTGATCGCCAACGTCCAGTATAATGGATATGACACACTAAGAAGAAGAAGAAGAAGAAGAAGAAGAAGAAGAAGAAGAAGAAGAAGAAGAAGAAGAAGAAGAAGAAATTATATCTACCTTAGGTGTTGTTTAGAATTTGTATTTTCTATTCAAGACACTTTTGTCTTTCTGCTATCTCTTTCCTCTTCTCCCCTAACTTATACATTTTATTCAAAATCTTTACTTTTACATGCCTAGGGAATCAGCGCAGTGCTTCTTTGACTTTTTCCGACTTTCTTCTTTTTTTCTAGGAATTTTGTAGGTAAATGAACCATGTATGTATATGTATGTAGATGGAAATCTGTGTCCGTTGCGCGGGGATTCCTGTTCCAATTCAACAGCCTAAACAGGGCAAGAGATAGTGAAAAATTCACAAGAGTATAGCTGATAACACATCCTACAACACACAGTTTCGTAATCCCGAAAAAGAGTCGAAAACAACCCAAGCGTCATCTCCCCTTCCAAAAACATGTACTAGGAATTTTGTAGGTAAATGAACCATGTATATGTACGAGTATGTAGATGAAAATCGGTGTCCGTTGCGAGGGGATTCCTGTTCCAATTCAACAGCCTAAACAGGGCAAGAGATAGTGAAAAATTCACAAGAGTAGATAACACATCCTACAACACACAGTTTCGTAATCCCGAAAAAGAGTCGAAAACAACCCAAGCGTCATCTCCCCTTCCAAAAACATGTAGAGGAAATGTTCCTTATGTTCAACATTACCCACATGGAAGGTACGGTTCCTATCAATTTAGATGCCATGCTACCAAAGTGTTCCTACCCCATAGCATAAAAAGAAACATTTTGGGTAAAAAAACAGGCTCTCGAAATAAATTTTATGGGCACCTAACATTTTATGAAGGCAATTTCCGAGAAAAGAGAACTTCTTTTCCCCTCCACAGACATCCCATCTAGAATTTCACCTTTTTGGGACATTTTAGGGAATTTTTGAAAGTCTAATTGACAAGATAGCACGAGTAGGCCTGAAAATAATGACTAATCTGTAGAACTTACTCCAGAGTTCCAATTTCGCTTTCATAGGCTAATTTCTTTGTTGGACAAATTTCAGTCCATATTGGACCAACCTTTTACGATTTGGCTATTCATTTTAGAATCAAATTTGGATAGGTGATCCTATTACAAAAGTACCTAGATAGAAGAAAAAATAATAATAAGAATTAGATTTTCATGCGTGTATTGTGTTTCTCGAACCCCAACCCCCTGGATTTCAAGTCCAGCGGTGTACCACTGAGCTATGGGGGCTGTTATTGGAAGAAAGAATATAAAAATAGTTTTATCATTGATTTTATATCTTTAATTTTCCTAATGTTCAAGAATGAAATAAAGAATGAAGTTTTATTGCTCGAATAATTCGATTTTATATTTTCTATTTATTATACATGGAAGATTACCTATGCATAGAAAAATATATTAAAGTTACTTTATTATTTTTCTACTATCGATTAGATCAGTACACAGTTGAAGAACATTAAAAAAAAGTTTCTGAACTGAAAAGAAAATAATTATAATAATTATGCTCTTTTTTAATTCCATTTTACAAAAATAATGGTCATTAGGTCATTGCTAATTAAGTAACTTGGAAGAGAAAAGAAATCTAAATTAGATTTTATTGAAGTTTTATTAAAATCATCCAAGTTTTTTTCTAGTTTGAAAGAAAAAGAGAAAAAGCATCACTAGCACTAACCCTACGAAACTTCATGTTAAAACTGTAGCCAAAAAAAAAAAAAAAAAAAAAAAAAAAAAAAAAAAAAAAAAAAAAACAAAACAAAATAAAAGTTTTTGAACTGAAAAGAAAATAATTATAATGATTATGCTCTTTTTTAATTCCATTTTACAAAAATAATGGTCATTAGGTCATTGCTAATTAAGTATTTAACTTGGAAGAGAAAATTAATCTAAATTAGATTTTATTGAAGTTTTATTAAAATCATCCAAGTTTTTTTTTTCTAGTTTGAAAGAAAAAGAGAAAATCATCACTAGCACTAACCCTACGAAACTTCATGTTAAAACTGTAGCATAAAAAAAAAACTAAACCACACACCATATTCAGTACTTTTAACTTTATAATTTCTATTGATCTAGTGTTTTTAATATGTACAATTGTACATATGTACATACTTTCAATAGAAACTCATAACAACTTGTCTATTCCTCAACTGTCCACCACTGTCACATGATATTATTAGATTTATTCAGAAAAGCCAGGATGTTTCAAAGGATTAAAGAACCTCAACTTGAAAGGTGTAGTTTTTCTCAGACCAGAGCAAAGATAGAAAGTTCAAATAGCCTCGGGATACCTTTATTTTTCCCCATAAAATCAATCCCGTTTTCCCTTCTCCACCAAGTTAAAATCTTGCAAACTTCAGTAAAACACTAAAAAATTCCTTCAGGTGCTGATCTTTTTTCCCCCAACTATAGCTAGGTATAAAGTGTATCAGATACAGCTGCATCCTTGGGAAAAGTTCAGTAGGCCTTTCAGTGCCTGAGAAAATTCATTACTAATTTTATCATTCAACCATGATGGTTTTGCCTGCAAGCTATGTATTGGATGGTTATATTGGAGGGGGAGTACGGAGGTGTATTAGGCACGTTTATTAAGTACCTACCCACCTATCCTACTTGGAAAAGAAAACCCAAGGAAAACCGGACTAAGTATGCAGATATGGTAGAACTTGTTACTTTGTAGGTCGCCATATGTACATAGTTACCAAATGTGAGTTAATATTTTTCCAACAAGTTTTTCTTTCTTTTTCGGAGAGCGTTTTGATTGATTGGTAGCACTGACCCATGAACCATCAAACAATTCGCATGTGCGGGTTTGTATTAGCTTTGCTCAAACATCACCCACTCAGGAGATTACTTTCTATGTGGTGGCAGAGAAGTCCGTGATAATGAGAACAGGTACTGTTTTGTATTTTATCAAACGCCCATTTTATGTCAGTATAATATTGTAGGTACTTTCAAAGGGATGTATACTATTATTACTTCTACGGGTGCTAAGGAATTTTAAAAGAAAGAAGACAGGAAATGGAGAGATAAAGATGGTTGCAAAAAGGGAGAAAGAATGAGAGAAAGAGGAGGAAAGAAGAAAGAGATGTGTAGAAGAGAGATAAGATGGGAGGAAAGAGGGAAAAATGAGAAAGAACACATAGAGTTAGATGATAAACTTTTTCACATGCTTCATACTCAGCAGGGCCAGCTTTGTGAAGTTTATAACCAAGGACAAAGGATGAAAGTTGAACATACCTCCTGAACATGGGGATATCAAAGGAATTCTTACGAAACTACATAAATGGTGAAAATGAAGGGAAATTTAGAGAGAGAAGTGCACATAGTAGAGTATTAGGATATCCCACAAGATAAGGATTAGTGAAAGTTTTCGAACATGAGGAATTTCGTAGATGAAATTTCAGTCCATTGAAATTTAGAAATTCTCAGTGCCCTAAGTAGGTACTCTCAGTCTCCCCGACCAGAAAGCTGTCAAGAAAACTAATATTTAACTTTGGTTTGACGGTTCATTTGTTGTGTTCTGGCTTGAGAAAGATGGTGGACAGGGCGTGATGTATGGGCTTTACCAGTCTTAAACTTACATTGCCAGACTAGAACTTGCACTTACCAACACCTCACCTCATCTTCTCGTGTAAAAATTATTTTTTTTTTTTCGATTTTGTTGAAGATAGAAGTTGGAATTTTTACTTCGTTTTCAGGGGGATTTCTTCTCCTGCAGCTATGTACATAGTTACCAAATGTGAGTTAATATTTTTCAAACAAGTTTTTCTTTCTTTTTCTGAGAGCGTTTTGATTGATTGGCAGCACTGACCCATGAACCATCAAACAATTCGCATGTGCGGGTTTGTATTAGCTTTGCTCAAACATCACCCACTCAGGAGATTACTTTCAAACCTTTCTGTTAGGGTCATTACTTTCTATTGTTTTATTTTCCTTCCAATAGAAGATGATTGCTATGGGGATAAAATTTATTATTAAATAGCAGTTGGTTTTGGTTTTCTTATATTTTGCTATACAACTTGTCAGCTCTGTGAATTGCTCAAACATTACCCACTCAGGAGATTACTTTCAAACCTTTCTGTTGGGGTCATTACTTTCAATTGTTTTATTTTCCTTCCAATAGAAGATGATTGCTATAAGGATAAAATTTATTATTAAATAGCAGTTGGTTTTGGTTTTCTTATATTTTGCTATACAACTTGTCAGCTCTGTGAATTTTGGGTTTAAAATTTGACTTGTCAGTCTGATCGTTGCAAATCTTTCATCTTTCATATTGGTATCAATAACATTCTATTGCTCAACATCCTTCACCCTCATCCAGCATGAGACCATCTCCACCAACCTAAACAAACAGCTCCTTTCAAGTACGTCCATTCAATAAATTTAGATTCGAATATACGAGGTATGACGTCATATATAATTCTTGATGCAAATCTTTCATCTTTCATATTGGTATCAATAACATTCTATTGCTCAACATTCTCTCCCTTCACCCTCATCCAGCATGAGACCATCTCCAACAACCTAAACAAACAGCTCCTTTCAAGTAGGTACGTCCATTCAATAAATTTAGATTCGAATATACGAGGTATGACGTCATATATAATTCTACTATTTATACACAGAATACATAAAGCGTTCCCGCAGCGAATGAATAAATGATGTATAGGATGCATACACAATACAATATTCGATTTTTTTTTATATATGAAAATTTCATGAACGAAATAAATTGATAAAGATTAATTGCTGTTTCCGGTGCGCTTTGTGTTTCAACTGACGTGAGGGAATACATCGCCCCAATATCAGGGGATAACAAATCAGATTTTATTTCGTGTTCTGTCAACGCTATTTTATCTTGTTTTTCTTCTGTATTCCACATAGCACATTAAATTTGCTATTAAGGATTCTGAAGGTAAAGGTGGATAGATCCAATTTACTTGGAACGTGTTCTGGGAATTTCGTTTGTTTTATTGTCTTCTTGAAAACATGATGCTGGAATGTACTAACTCATTTTCATATCAAATAGCATGTTCATTTAACTGTGTGGAATATACTTTTAGTAAAATTCTGAGGTAATCTGGGTATAACTGATGGTGGTTCAGAATCAAATAGCATGTTCATTTAACTGTGTGGAATATACTTTTAGTAAAATTCTGAGGTAATCTGGGTATAACTGATGGTGGTTCAGAACTGTAAATAGAGGTATAGCCTCTTGGCGGAGATGTACAACATTGATTTGGTTCGAGTTAAAGGAATAGCCCCCTAGACCGGCCACTCACTATCAGGTAGGCCTGACAGATACGGCTGAGCAGGTCCGCCTGTCAGGATCATACAACCTAAAGATGATTGCTTTGGGCTGACATTTGCTTTTGGCCACAAATTTTACGAGTGGATGCCCCTCGCACTCAACCTTCGCTATTTCTTTAGCAAGGAAAATTCAGGCTGGTCTACTCCCTGGTTAAAGTCCCCCAACCAGACTAAGCTGGTCTACTCCCTCTTTAAAGTCCCCTAGCCAGACTAAGCTGGTATACTCCCTGTTTAACGTCCCCCAGCCAGACTAAGCTGGTCTACTCCCTGTTTACGTCCCCCAGCCAGACAAGCCACTAGAGGACAAAATAAAAAGTGAGTGTGGGCTGTTAAAGTTATCACTGTCCAACTTGTTACACGTACCCTGTCCGTTATCTAATGCTTATATCGCCCCCTGGAAGCATGAGCTCCCTGTGAGAGGAGAAAGCGAGGGATGTTGTTGATCATGACGCATATCTTTTCATCTCGCATAATATTCTGTAGAGTACCTACTTGATGTATTGTATTCGCCATTGTGTTTGCATTGCATAATGGTATTGATGGTAATATAGTCGAGGTGCAAATACAGATAACATCTAGAGACCACTCTCCTTCCACTTTGACTTCTCAAACTGAACGTCGCAACCCTTTCTCCAAATAAACTCACCTCTGAGAAATTGGGCCTTGCCTTGGGAGGATTCAAACCACTAAAATTCAGATCCGAAGTCCAAAGTGGTGTGCACTACTGATTTAAGTTACCAATTGTGGGACTTAGCTTGGGATTCAAACCACTAAAATTCAGATCCAAAGTTCACAGTAGTGCACTAGGTACCTGAATAGAATAAATGGCACGGAAATACCTACATCCTACATACATGGCTGGATATTTTGATCTGGCTTAAAAACGGAACCGAACAGTCGAAGTGTGACACCACTTCCTTACCTGAACAGTAGGTACTGAACATGAACACCTTAATTACCTTAATAGATATAGGTATGCTTCAAAAATCAGCTACTAATAACAATAAATTTGCACACTCAGAGAGTCAGGGTATACGTATACAACACACAAGGGGTTGTGCCACATGTGAGAACTTTTGACCTTCACGATGAGCAGTAAGAAGGTATCTGCTACTCATCAACCCGTCATTAACCCTTGGGCCAGCCACTCATTATCAGGTATCAGATAGACCTGACAGGCGGACCTGATTAGGCGTATCCATCAGGTCTACCTGATAGAGATTGACCGGCCTTACATGACAAAAATACAGCCCTAGGTAAAAGCAGTAGACAAAACAAAAATCTCCCTACTCGAGCCTGATAAGAAACTTGTTCCTGTATTCCTGTAGAACCTCTAAATAGCGAGTTTTTGCAAGCAAAATGAGGGTCCCGTTAATTGAGCTCTTTAACGTTATTTGACGAAAACTTGTTTCTGCGCATGTGTAGGAACGTATTTTCTTCGAATAACGTTAAAGAGTTCGCCTGGTAAACAGGAGGGCGTGGGTTCAATCCCAGCCGAGGTATGGAATTTTATCCTCAATATAATTTGAGAATTTGACCACAATAATAGTAGTAGCCTACTGCTGGAGTAAAGGGACTTATCAGTCCTATGCGAGCAGTAAAAATAAGCACTATTATTATCATATAGGTAGGTACCTACGTAGGTAGTGTTTACATAAAGCGGAACTTTGAGCAGGGATGTTTGGTATGTGGAGATCATACTATTCATATTATTCTTCTCGATCGAAATAAATGTGCCAGCCTACTTAGCTTAGTTGGTAGTGCGTCTGCCTTGTAAGCGCTAGGCCGCGGGTTCGATTCCCGCCCAGGGCGGATTTTATCCTGATGGGATAATGTTCGTTCTCGGAAACGGCTGGCTTTCTCCTATCCTGTCTTCCTTCTCTCTTCGAATTCGGGACGATAAGACCATAGCAGTTACAGTTCACTCTGTCAAACCCCTTAAAAAAAATGTACATGTACGAAAAAGTAACTACTTGAATAAGTGCATGATAAAAAAAAATGGAATGAAAATATCTAAATTTGAAAATAGGTATAAGTACCTAAGCTGATATTGAAAAATAGTGATAACAAAATGCGTAGATAGGTACCTATTCGATCTATTTGAGCCCCTAACCCAAATCCCTATGGTAATAAGCCCACAGCGCGTCGTACGATATTGGTAGATGACGTCATCACAGGAGTACAGTGTTGTCGCTAGGTATGATATCGGCGGGCTTGAGACTCTCATGTTCCGAGAGCTGTATCTCACGATCTAGTGAACGCATTTTCTTCGTTATAGTCTCAATATTTTTTTTAATTTTCATAGTTTTTTCTGAGATAATAAAAAAAAATCATGAGAATCACCAATTTCGGCCACCCGGAAAATCTCATCATTAGGTTTAGTTAAACTTCAGGATGTTTTGTTCTGAGAAATGTTGACTTACCACAAGAAGGACTTTGGAAGCTCTCCTGGAAAACTGGAGGGCATCTTCATTCCATTTAAGTTCAAGGCTGGCTCTGAAAAATGAGGATATAAAGAAATTTTATCAATATCATATTTACGTAGTCTAATAAAACTAACTAAATCGTTGAAAATGAATAAATAAATGCCGAGTTCATCATTATAATATTAGTGGAGATGCCTAAGTTCACCAATTCAAAATTAGTATTTTTAGTGGAGAGAAGTTCACCAGAATAAATGGAGGGTTTGAATATTTAGCTCCATAATTATAAAAAGACCATGCACATTAGCAAAACTTTAACTTTCAAATTAACATAAAGCATTATAATATTAATGACGAAATGGGGGAGAGGGTAATGTTTTTGTTGTGGTTGAAAGCAAGGGGACAAAAAACTTGTGAAGTCAAAAATTTTATGAGGATATAAAGAAATTTTATCAAGATCAGATTTACGTAGTCTAATAAAACTAACTAAATCGTTGAAAATGAATAAATAAATGCCGAGTTCATCATTATAATATTAGTAGAGATGCCAAAGTTCACCAATTCAAAATTAGTATTTTTAGTGGAGAGAAGTTCACCAGAATAAAGGGAGGGTTTGAATATTTAGCTCCATAACTATAAAAAGACCATGCACATTAGCAAAACTTTAACTTTCAAATTAACATAAAGCATTATAATATTAATGACGAAATCGGGGAGAGGGTAATGTTTTTGTTGTGGTTGAAAGCAAGGGGACAAAAAACTTGTGAAGTCAAAAATTTATGGAAAGAAGGGAGCAAAAACAAAATTCAAGAAGTTGGAATCTTTTCCTCATCAGTTCTCTCAGAAAAACTATCAAATTAAGTGGTAAGAGTTGACATTTGGTACCTGTAACACAATTTTGAAAAAGATCGCCTAATGGGCCTTTGATTTTGCTGAAATGTCTCCAATGTACAAAATCGTCTAGTATTATTTTACATGGTTCAAGTTCTAGTCCAATGACTTAAACTAATGAACAGTTCACTTACTGGTTCCTATGTACACTGAAGTGTTGGGTTCAGCTTGCTTTCAATTTATTTTATGTAGGTTTTCTAAAAAGCCTTTCATAGCTCACTCTATTTCTACAGTCATACAGAAGTGATAAGAGTTGACATTTGGTACCTGTAACACAATTTTCAAAAAGATCGCCTAATGGGCCTTTGATTTTGCTGAAATGTCTCCAATGTACAAAATCGTCTAGTATTATTTTACATGGTTCAAGTTCTAGTCCAATGACTTAACCTAATGAACAGTTCACTTACTGCTTCCTATGTACACTAAAGTGTTGGGTTCAGCTTGCTTTCAATTTATTTTATGTAGGTTTTCTAAAAAGCCTTTCATAGCTCACTCTATTTCTACAGTCATACAGGACTTAACCTAATGAACAGTTCACTTACTGCTTCCTATGTACAGTAAAGTGTTTGGTTCAGCTTGCTTTCAATTTATTTAATGTAGGTTTTCTAAAAAGCCTTTCATAGCTCACTCTATTTCTACAGTCATACATATTATTTATCATAAAAATCCGAATAATTATAGTAATGAGTTAACTGGTAAATGCTGAAAGTAAAGCACAAAAGGCAGCGAATTTAGAAGTGGGGGAAATCCCTCTTAGAAAAAATAATAATTATAATAAAGTATAGGAGAGAAAACCGACGAGGTGGGTACTTACTCGAAAGCTGTAGAGTGTATAAAGGCATAGTGGTTTCCGGAAAAAAGCTGTAATTTGTGTGCCATTTTGAGGGGATTATTGTGTTGTATGTGGCACTTATGTATGCATGTAGGTTGAAAAATAAATTGCCTAAATGAAGCCCCATGATGCATTCACCTGAAGGTATTCATTCGAAGCATTTGAGTTTCATTCCCACATTTTAGTTGCATTCAATTTAGATTTAAATAAATTCATTCAATTTAGTTTTGGTTATATTTCTTCCCCTATTTTGGTTGAACTATGTACCTACTTGGGTAGGTACCTAATACATAGAATAGATAACAGCATAACACATAATAAATATATATTATGTACATTTACAAGAAAAATTAACTTATATTTCCCCCACCCTTTTTCCACAGCCTCCCCCCCCTCCCCACCCAAGACCGAGAGCTAAGTGTAATACTTCGTTTATAATGTTCTTGCATGTTTCTCATCTCTCCAAACATTATATTTATGAAACTTTGTTGTGGATTCAATATGTTTAGCTATCACATAACTTTCCAAGTCCAATACATAAAAAAAGTTCGCCCGGGGAAAAATGAAAAATTACCTTCGCCACAAAGTTTTAATAAAAAACTTTATCTAACCTCAAGGTAACCATTAAGTTCGCCCGGGGAAAAATGAAAAATTACCTTCGCCACAAAGTTTTAATAAAAAACTTTATCTAACCTCAAGGTAACCATTAAAACAATGAACTTTTTTTCTCCCCGACCAGAAAGCTGTCAAGAAAACTAATATTTAACTTTGGTTTGACGGTTCATTTGTTGTGTTCTGGCTTGAGAAAGTTTAGATAAAAAGTTCATTTTTGTTGGGAGCAATAAAATAAATTTTCCAGAAAAAAAGTTTCTCTCTTCTCGACTCATCATCACGGCAACTCCGGGGAAAGTTGAGCAGATGTTTTTCTGTGTTCATCATAATACGAATTTATTCACACTTTTCACATCAGATTTCGGGGGGGAAGGGGTGAGTCGAGAACTAGGACACAAAGCTCAGGTTGTTTTGAACGCCAAGTTGAGGTGAAGAAGGGAAGAAAATTCATTTTGCATACCTATCAACTTTACATTTACATGTTTACGTATAGGTGTCTGTGAAAGTTGTGAGAACCCTTGCAGAAACAGTATTGATCTAGTGAACTGTGTTTGGTAGTGTAATACTCTACACCTTGATCAGACTCTTCAAAACAGTAATGAAGGAGGTTTGTGCCTAAAACTAGTCAATATGTATCACATTACTAGTTATTGTTAAAATCGGATTAATAAAATAATTAATTCTAAATACATTCCTGAAGCTTAATCAAAAGGGTTAATTCCACCATTATCATCTGAACAGAGAACTGCATATACATACCTTGGGTAGAAAAGTAAGATGGTGGTTGAACTTATGACTGAAAAACTTTCGAATGGAATATTCACTCGGAATGCAGAGAGCTAAGTCATTGTTAAAATCGGATTAATAAAATAATTGATTCTAAATACATTCCTGAAGCTTAATCAAAAGGGTTAATTCATCCCACCATTATCATCTGAACAGAGAACTGCATATACACACCTTGGGTAGAAAAGTAAGATGGTGGTTGAACTTATGACTGAAAAACTTTCGAATGGAATATTCACTCGGAATGCAGAGAGCTAAGTGTAATACTTCGTTTATAATGTTCTTGCATGTTTCTCATCTCTCCAAACATTATATTTATGAAACTTTGTTGTGGATTCAATATGTTTAGCTATCACATAACTTTCCAAGTCCAATACATAAAAAAAGTTCGCCCGGGGAAAAATGAAAAATTACCTTCGCCACAAAGTTTTAATAAAAAACTTTATCTAACCTCAAGGTAACCATTAAAACAATGAACTTTTTTCTCCCCGACCAGAAAGCTGTCAAGAAAACTAATATTTAACTTTGGTTTGACGGTTCATTTGTTGTGTTCTGGCTTGAGAAAGATGGTGGACAGGGCGTGATGTATGGGCTTTACCAGTCTTAAACTTACATTGCCAGACTAGAACTTGCACTTACCAACACCTCACCTCATCTTCTCGTGTAAAAATTATTTTTTTTTTTTCGATTTTGTTGAAGATAGAAGTTGGAATTTTTACTTCGTTTTCAGGGGGATTTCTTCTCCTGCAGCTATGTACATAGTTACCAAATGTGAGTTAATATTTTTCAAACAAGTTTTTCTTTCTTTTTCTGAGAGCGTTTTGATTGATTGGCAGCACTGACCCATGAACCATCAAACAATTCGCATGTGCGGGTTTGTATTAGCTTTGCTCAAACATTACCCACTCAGGAGATTACTTTCAAACCTTTCTGTTAGGGTCATTACTTTCTATTGTTTTATTTTCCTTCCAATAGAAGATGATTGCTATGGGGATAAAATTTATTATTAAATAGCAGTTGGTTTTGGTTTTCTTATATTTCGCTATACAACTTGTCAGCTCTGTGAATTTTGGGTTTAAAATTTGACTTGTCAGTCTGATTGATGCAAATCTTTCATCTTTCATATTGGTATCAATAACATTCTATTGCTCAACATCCTTCACCCTCATCCAGCATGAGACCATCTCCACCAACCTAAACAAACAGCTCCTTTCAAGTACGTCCATTCAATAAATTTAGATTCGAATATACGAGGTATGACGTCATATATAATTCTACTATTTATACACAGAATACATAAAGCGTTCCCGCAGCGAATGAATAAATGATGTATAGGATGCATACACAATACAATATTCGATTTTTTTTTTTTTTATATATATGAAAATTTCATGAACGAATAAATTGATAAAGATTAATTGCTGTTTCCGGTGCGCTTTGTGTTTCAACTGACGTGAGGGAATACATCGCCCCAATATCAGGGGATAGTTTTAGCGGTGGCGATTCGGAGTACCTCAGAGAGCTGTAAATAGAGGAATAGCCTCTTGGTGGAGATGTACAATATTGATTTGGTTCGAGTGAAAGCTGTGAAAGGAATAGTCCCCTACAGCGGCCACTCACTATCAGGTAGGCCTGACAGGATCAGACAACCTAAAGATGATTGCTTTGGGCTGACATTTGCTTTTGGGCACAAATTTTGATGCCCTTCGCACTCAACCTTTGCTATTTCTTTAGCAAGGAAAATTCAGGCTGGTCTACTCCCTGTTTAAAGTCCCCAAGACAGACTAAGCTGGTCTACTCCCTGGTTAAAGTCCCCCAGACAGACTAAGCTGATCTACTCCCTGTTTAAAGTCCCCTAGCCAGACTAAGCTGGTATACTCCCTGTTTAACGTCCCCCAGCCAGACTAAGCTGGTCTACTCCCTGTTTACGTCCCCCAGCCAGATAAGCCACTAGAGGACAAAATAAAAAGTGAGTGTGGGCTGTTAAAGTTATCACTGTCCAACTTGTTACACGTACCCTGTCTGTTTTCTAATGCTTATATCGCCCCCTGGAAGCATGAGCTCTCTGTGAGAGGAGAAAGCGAGGGATGTTGTTGATCATGACGCATATCTTTTCATCTCGCATAATATTCTGTAGACTGTAGAGTACCTACTTGATGTATTGTATTCGCCATTGTGTTTGCATTTGATAATGGTATTGATGGTAATATAGTCGAGGTGCAAATAGAGGGCCCTACGGGGGCCCAGAATGTCCAATCTGAATGATTTTCAAGAAAATTCTAGAAAGTAAAAAATAAGTTACTAGTGTTTATGTACTTCCTTATACAGCATCTAGTCAACTACACACCGCACAATATCTAATCCTATTTCATGATTCTACTGTTCAGACCAAGTTCAACTTCAAATGTAGTTATCTACAAAAGCATTCCTCATAATCCAAGAAGCGCTATTCTCAATGATTCACACTCACACACATTCACAAGTAAAATAAAAAGCAAAGTAACTTACAAAAAAGTAATTTAAAATCATTCTCCCATGAAAATTGTATATTTCCTTCTCTCTTCTCCCTCTTTCTCCAGAATATTTTCTTTTCTCTTCTAGCACGTCACACAAAAATGAGAAAAAAATAAACAGAAAAATTCTTTCTTTGCTTTTTTTCTCTCTTTCTCAGTGTAGCAAATGCAAGTAACATCTTCCTCTCCTTGTTCAATCATAATAAAATTGTAAGGTAATAGCTAAATGGCAGACTCTGAGAAATTGGGCCTTGCCTTGGGAGGATTCAAACCACTAAAATTCAGATCCGAAGTCCAAAGTGATGTGCACTACTGATTTAAGTTACCTATTGTGGGACTTAGCTTGGGATTCGAACCACTAAAATTCAGATCCAAAGTTCACAGTAGTGCAGAGTGCACTACCTGAATAGAATAAATGGCATGGAAATACCTACATCCTACATACATGGCTGGATATTTTGATCTGGCTTAAAAACGGAACCGAACAGTCGAAGTGTGACACCACTGCTGATTTAAGTTACCTATTGTGGGACTTAGCTTGGGATTCAAACCACTAAAATTCAGATCCAAAGTTCACTACCTGAATAGAATAAATTGCATGGAAATACCTACATCCTACATACATGGCTGGATATTTTGATCTGGCTTAAAAACGGAACCGAACAGTCGAAGTGTGACACCACTTCCTCTTCTGCTCTAGATAAATGTGACCTGTGTAGTGCATCCTCTATAGTAGGGTGCACCTCGCTGAGTACCCCTAAAACCGGTATTAATCATTACAACCAAAAACATAACCAGTATTTCACTGTCAACGCCGGGAAAACCCCTAAGGGCCCTACAGGGGACCAGAATGTCTAATCTGAATGATTTTCGAGAAAATTCTAGAAAGATTCTAGAAAATTCTAGATACAGCATCTAGTCAACTCCACACTCCACAATATCTAATCCTATTTCATGATTCGACTCTTCAGACCAAGTTCAACTTCAAAAAATGTAGTTATCTACAAAAGTATTCCTCATAATCCAAGAAGCGCTATTCTCAATGATTCACACTCACACACATTCACAAGTAAAATAAAAAGCAAAGTAACTTCCCCCTAATTTAGCCTCCTTTCCCTCCTCCCTCTTTACCTCCCTTTCTCCTTCCCTTTCCCTGTTTTTTACAACACAAAATGTTTTATACTTCCGCACAGTTTCTTTTGTGGAAACTTTTCTCTTAGCTTGAAAACGCGAACTTGCACAATAGAATTAATTCAGTGAAGAAATATTTCAGGTACAGTGTGGATGCCATGTTAGTGTTACATGAGGGGTTAGATTTCATAGTATGTATAGGTTGTAGTGGGTTACCTATTCCTCAAAGGAATGGTATAGGAGGTACTAAATTTCCCTCTCTTTATTACCTACAAGGTAATACGAATACGAGCCATAGTATGTATAGGTCGTACTGGGTAGTGGGTTACCTATTCCTCAAAGGAATGGTATAGGAGGTACTAAATTTCCCTCTCTTTATTACCTACAAGGTAATACGAATACGAGGTAAAAAAAAAAAAATCAAAAGTAGGTATTTTTCATAGGTAAAGCAATTTTTTCTTCTTTGAATTATGAGGTAATTCAGTTGTAGGTAGGTACGTTCCTGTAACTGTAAGGTATAGGTACCTACTTCACGTGGCAAAATGTTTAGAAATTATTAGGTACGTAAATGATACTAAGTAGATAAAAGGTCATGTAGCCCAAGTAGGCCGACCACCCGGAAAAACCCCTTTCAACTTTCAAATAAAAGGAACAAAAACGTATATCCCCTCTAACACAAACACACTCTATCTCTCCCACACATACCCACTCAAAAAACATTGTACCACCCGGAAAATCTCATCATTAGGTTTAGTTAAACTTCAGGATATCTTTGTTCTGAGAAATGTTGACTTACCACAAGAAGGACTTTGGAAGCTCTCCTGGAAAACTGGAGGGCATCTTCATTCCATTTAAGTTCGAAAACCCCTTTCAAATAAAAGGAACAAAAACGTATATCCCCTCTAACACAAACACACTCTATCTCTCCCACACATACCCACTCAAAAAACATTGTTTGAAAACCAATTTATTTTTACTTTCTGTTTTGTTTTTGTTTTCTCCTTTTTCTTTCCCCGAATTTATTTATTCATTTTCTCGTCAGTGTTTTTCCACGCAGTACACAAATGAATTTTGATGACATGTTATAATTTACGAGTTTTTTTCCCACCTAGGATCTATCAGCAGTACTAGGTACCCATCAGCAAACACTAGACATGTTTCAATACTTCCTCTTTTTATCTACTCGTACGTTAGAAAAATCAATTAAATAAATTAAATTTAATGTTTGGAAAACGAAAAAGGTAATCAATTTCACTTTTTCCCACCTAGGATCTATCAGCAGTACTAGGTACCCATCAGCAAACACTAGACATGTTTCAATATTTCCTCTTTTTATCTACTCGTACGTTAGAAAAATCAATTAAATAAATTAAATTTAATGTTTGGAAAACGAAAAAGGTAATCAATTTCACATTTTTATTTATTTTGGAAATAAATTTCAAATACATGGGTATACTTAGTGATTTTGTCACGTAGGTATTTGAAATTTGAACGAAAGGCCATGCCATTTACGTTACTTTATGTACTCGTACCATCTTCATTTAGAAGATTGATCGACCAATCTTATCATAATTACTAATATTAATACATGGGTATACTTAGTGATTTTGTCACGTAGGTATTTGAAATTTGAACAAAAGGCCATGCCATTTATGTTACTTTATGTACTCGTACCATCTTCATTTAGAAGATTGATCGACCAATCTTATCATAATTACTAATATTACTACAATTAGTGAGGCTGCGTGGAATAATCCACAAGAGAATGATCAAGTTATCGGGCATAAGGCCGTGACCATCAGCAACGAGTTGCATGATCTGAATTAACTCCTGGTAGGCCAGACACTCTTCATAATCGAAGACTTGTTAAAACTCTGTTAAAGTCAACCCGAAAAGGAGAAAACACATACAACTTTTGTAAACTTCTGCCCATAAAGTGTACGTTTACCAAGGTAAATTATTACCCATGCTACTGCGTGTATTAGGATATTAGGAGAGTCCCGTGAAGGATTTCCCGAACAAGTTTATGACAAATTCCCTTCATTCCTTCCCCCCCCCTCCATTATTTTGCGCTATTTGCTGTTTCATTATTTAATGAACCATATTTGCCTACGCTTTGAAATTATATATTGGAAATAATTTCGGAGCGTTATATTGGGGAAGGAAGGAGAAGGAGGGAGATGGGGTAGGACTGCATGAGAGGAGGTGGAGGATGAGGTGATGAGCGAGGAGAAGGGAGCGGAGGTAGGAGGTATATTAGTAGGGGTAGGTAAGGGAGAATACAGGGAGAAGATAGAGTAGGAGGAGGAGAAGAAGAAGAAGGAGATTGGGAATGAAGGAGAGAGGAATAGGAAAAACAGCAGGATGAGCAGGTGAGGACAAGATAAGGGATGAAGGGGGATTAGAGGAGGAGAAGGAGGTAACCAAGGTAAATTATTACCCATGCTACTGTGTATTAGGATATTAGGAGAGTCCCGTGAAGGATTTCCCGAACAAGTTTATGACAAAAGTGAAATGGTATTCTATTAATCAGGATTTATGTCTGGAGATGACGGAGATGGAAGGTGAAAGCTGGAAGAGCGAGGATGGGAGACAGGATAGAAGGATGGAGATGGAGATGGATGAGATATAAAGACATAAAAACAGGGAGCATGAGGGGCTGGAAGCATCATCATTTGTAAAAAAATATAAAAAAGAAGGTAGTGGAGAAGGAAGAGGAGAAAAACAAGGATAAGGGGAGAAAGAGGCAGAGGAGGAGGAGGAGGACTAGGAGGAGCAGAAGAAGAATAAGAAGTGGGAAGTATGGGAGGCCGTTTTTATCAGATGGATATGTGTGTTTCGGTGGGAGTCAGAATACATTATTTCCTTTTTCAGATAGGAGTCAGATTTTTCTTTCTCAGTGTAGCAAATGCAAGTAACATCTTCCTCTCCTTGTTCAATCATAATAAAATTGTAAGGTAATAGCTAAATGGCATTTTTCTCCAAGGGTTAAAGTACTTTGATAATAACTGCAAACTTGATTCAAAGTGCTTATTTTTGTGAATTGTTGTTGAGCAAATTAAAAAGCAACTTAGCCTTCATTATTTACTAACATCAGGGTTCAAAAGTCACCCCATTTATCAGAAAGTACTGCTCGTTATACGCCTTAATCTGCTTACCCTATAAAATTAAGTTCAAAATTCTGATTAATCTTTTCAACATTTCAATGAATTATTGAGAGGAAAGAGGGAAAAGTAAGATACTTGTTACACCCTCAGGAGTTTCCCTCAACAGATTCACAAAGTCTGCACTGGAATTCAAAATGAGAAACTTTCTGCAAAATTTGTAACTTTTCAACATTTCAATGAATTATTGAGAGGAAAGAGGGAAAAGTAAGATACTTGTTACACCCTTAGGAGTTTCCCTCAACAGATTCACAAAGTCTGCACTGGAATTCAAAATGAGAAACTTTCTGCAAAATTTGTAACTGTCACTGATGTCTTGTGTGTTGTTGTTTTCTCCTAGCACATATATTATTCTTTCTGTTGATATTTGAACCTGAGGGACCTTATACTAGAGATAATATGTATAGCTATGTAATGTATATGGAGTACATAGACTAACAACACCTGTGTGTAAGACGAGACAGTAGTGTAAGTATAATATGTATAGCTATGTAATGTATATGGAGTACATAGACTAACAACACCTGTGTGTAAGACGAGACAGTAGTGTAAGTGTATAGCTCTGTAGGTAATGTATATGGAGTACATAGACTAACAACACCTGTGTGTAAGACGAGACAGTAGTGTAAGTGCAATAGACTCCATTAAGTTGTGATGATGGAAAGGTTGCAAAGATGACAGGAGGTGTGCTTGCTTTTGTTTCAGGGATTAAAAAGATTAACTTCCATCAATGATAGAATAAAATATTAATTTCCAATCAAACTGGAGAAAGATTTCACTACTCCAGGAAGACTTTAACACGACAGTTTATACCTACCTAGATATATTCTTTTAATACCACATCTAATAAATATTATTAAATTAAATTTATTAATCTTAATATACATACTTTCTAATGATAACTTACTCGTGATATGAGAGAAAGGAGAGGAGGAAGAAGATGCAGGCCAAAATGTCTGCCCGACCCACAACACCTGCGACCTGTAACAAAAGAAAGCCAATGAGGAATCATGAAATGGTTTAAATCTTCTGAAACTATATTATAGAAATTCCGTATAGGTCCATATTTACAAAACATTACTTTCCTTAATACCTATAGATAGGATAATAAAGTAAAAATTAAGGAACATAAATTTCAAGACAAACACACAAATGTTAGCAGGTTCGCACACTGATAAATTTCAATAAAATAAATATTTACCAAGGGCCTTACATCCTTCAGGCTGTAAGATAATTTAGTGTGCACAACTTGCAGGTATACGTAGGATGTAAAATAATCTTTATATTTGTTCCCATTTTCTCCCTCTAAATTACACACAGGGGAATCTGTAGGGACGTTTCCAGGAATTTAATCTGTGTGTAGCTTGAATCTAGGTGTTTAATTTTTTCAACAAATTAAAATACTTGTTCATCAATCTAATAAGTATTAGGAACGTAGATTGTTAAGAATTGTATTATTGACTCAGGTAATTAGAAATCAAAGTTGTCACCTCATTCAGGGGACCTATATATGTATGTCTTCAGTGGGTCTCCGAAAATCAGTGGAACTGGTAAAGTTGAAATTGTTATCATGGGTACATTTACTGAGTTCAATTTGTTACGTTTATTTTGCTTATCGATTGATACACCCAGTCACGGCTTAAAATATTCTACAATATTTTATACATTCCCGTACCTCAATTTGTACTACCTAGGTATATCGGATTTTTATGTTGTTAATGATAAGTTTAGGGAGTTGATTGGCCCTAAATGGCTGTTCGAGATGGTGAAACAAGGTTATGGTGAAAGCTTGAATCCAGGTGTTTAATTTTTTTCAACAAAAATACTTGTTCATCAATCTAATAAGTATTAGGAACTTAGATTGTTAAGAATTGCATTATTGACTCAGGTAATTAGAAATCAAACTTGTCACCTCATTCAGGGGAGCTATGTCTTCAGTGGGTCTCCGAAAATCAGTGGAACTGGTAAAGTTGAAATTGTTATCATGGGTACATTTACTGTGTTCAATTTGTTACGTTTATTTTGCTTCTCGATTGATACACCCTGTCACGGCTTAAAATATTCTACAATATTTTATACATTCCCGTACCTACCTATTCGTATTCGCACAAATAGAATGCTAAATGGGGTCCCTGTGATGATAATTCTCAAACAAAAAAAACTAAACATTAAGGAGCTCATGGAGAAAATATTTCTCAAATACAAGAAGTACCTCCGTATTGTACAAGAGAGGAAGGTTATTCAGAAAGTACGTTTCCTGCATTCAACTTTTTTGTCTTTGCTACATTTTTCACTGAACAAAATTTTCCCCACCCTCCCTCGAAATGATTACAAAAGTCCTTTTTTGTCAGATTCTTTTTTAGAACAATAAAAAAATGACAATGAAAAGAATAAAGAAAACAGCATGATGGGGGAGATATGAAAAAATGAAGCTGCTGGATAATTAAGAGAGAACATCGAGGAAAAAATCCTGACGACTTCGTTATGACTTGTGAAAAAAAGAGCAACTTAAGTATACAAATTTTTGGATAATTAAGAGAGAACATCGAGGAAAAAATCCTGACGACTTCGTTATGACTTGTGAAAAAAAGAGCAACTTAAGTATACAAATTTGGTAGGTATATTGTAGAAATTCCGAATAGTTCCATATTTACAAAACATTACTTTCCTTAATACCTATAGATAGGATAATAAAGTAAAAATTAAGGAACATAAATTTCAAGACAAACACACAAATGTTAGCAGGTTCGCACACTGATAAATTTCAATAAAATAAATATTTACCAAGGGCCTTACATCCTTCAGGCTGTAAGATAATTTAGTGTGCACAACTTGCAGGTATACGTAGAATGTAAAATAATCTTTATAGGTATTTGTTCCCATTTTCTCCCTCTAAATTACACACAGGGGAATCTGTAGGGACGTTTCCAGGAATTTAATCTGTGTGTATAATTCGATTCTCCCCCGCGTTTAATGAAACACTATGTTTCCTGGAAGAGATTTAATTACCTAAACGTTCGCACCTCACACCCTTATCTCCCTTCATTCCTTCCTCCCCCTCCATTATTTTGCGCTATTTGCTGTTTCATTATTTAATGAACCATATTTGCCTACGCTTTGAAATTAGACAAACACACAAATGTTAGCAGGTTCGCACACTGATAAATTTCAATAAAATAAATATTTACCAAGGGCCTTACATCCTTCAGGCTGTAAGATAATTTAGTGTGCACAACTTGCAGGTATACGTAGAATGTAAAATAATCTTTATATTTGTTCCCATTTTCTCCCTCTAAATTACACACAGGGGAATCTGTAGGGACGTTTCCAGGAATTTTAGCTGTGTGTATAATTCAATTCTCCCCCGCGTTTAATGAAACTATGTTTCCTGGAAGAGATTTAATTACCTAAACGTTCGCACCTCACACCCTTATTTCCCTTCATTCCTTCCTCCCCCTCCATTATTTTGCGCTATTTGCTGTTTCATTATTTAATGAACCATATTTGCCTACGCTTTGAAATTACATATATATTGGAAATAATTTTGGAGCCTTACATTGGGGAAGGAAGGAGAAGGAGGGAGATGGGGTAGGACTGAGAGGAGGTGGAGGATGAGATGGTGAGCGAGGAGAAGAGAGCGGAGGTAGGAGGTATATTAGTAGGGGTAGGTAAGGGAGAATACAGGGAGAAGATAGAGTAGGAGGAGAAGAAGAAGGAGAGAGGAATAGGAAAAACAGCAGGATGAGCAGGTGAGGACAAGATGGAGCGTTACATTGGGGAAGGAAGGAGAAGGAGGGAGATGAGGTAGGACTGAGAGGAGGTGGAGGATGAGATGATGAGCGAGGAGAAGGGAGCGGAGGTAGGAGGTATATTAGTAGGGGTAGGTAAAGGAGAATACAGGGAGAAGATAGAGTAGGAGGAGAAGAAGAAGGAGAGAGGAATAGGAAAAACAGCAGGATGAGCAGGTGAGGACAAGATATGGGATGAAGGGGAATTAGAGGAGGAGAAGGAGGTAGGGAATAAGGGGGGAATGTAGTGGAGAAGGAAGAGGAGCAAAACAAGGATAAGGGGATAAAGAGGCAGAGGAGGAGGAGGACTAGGAGGAGGAGAAGAAGAAGAAGAAGAAGAAGAAGAAGAAGAGGAAGTGGGAAGTGTGGGAGGCCGTTTTTATCAGATGGATATGTGTGTTTCGGTGGGAGTCAGAATACATTATTTCCTTTTTCAGATAGGTCGATCTACGAGTAGGTTGTCGAGGTAGTGTACAGTTTCGTCCCATCGATCGATGGTCGATTGATAGGGTCGACAATGTGTGGACCCAGTGTGGCAACTGAAGACTTTGATATGTTGTGACCAAAACACCTGTAAGTTGTAGATATAATTTCCTTTTTACCTTCCTTATCCTATACTTATAAGAAGGAAATTGCAATGTTTTAAAAGGATCTCTGCAAAATAGTTCACACGGGTACTGCCCTACTGAAATCTCCTACCACAAAGTAAGTAGAAGTCAAGAAACAAACTGCAAAGCTAGAACTTTGCATATCCTAGTTATGAAATTAAAGGTAGTGGAGAAGGAAGAGGAGAAAAACAAGGATAAGGGGAGAAAGAGGCAGAGTAGGAGGAGGAGGAGGAGAAGAAGCAGAAGAAGTGGGAAGTGTGGGAGGCCGTTTTTATCAGATGGATATGTGTGTTTCGGTGGGAGTCAGAATACATTATTTCCTTTTTCAGATAGGAGTCAGATTTTTGAATATGCTGATCAGTGGTGTGTCTTAGCCATGTGGAATGTTGTACCTGTACATCTCATTAAAAAAAAAAAACTGTTTTCATCTTCCTGCTCATTGATTGGTTCAAACCCATAGTGCGGTCATTTAGGATTGCTGATAATGTTGGTGTACTTATGACTTATGCCATATAAATACCCACAAGCTGCGACACTGCGTTAATGAATAATGCAAGAGTCCAAAACTCCAAATATCTTAGAATAATAATAGCAATGTAAAACTAATTATTATTTCAGGTTGGAAATAAATGTAGCTGGAAATGAAAAATGTTTATTTATGTTTCCAGCTTAATGGTTATTTCTCCTAATGTGCTGGTCATTAAGAACAAGCTTGAAAAGACAAACCTTAACCAATTCCTTTTTCCAAACGACATGTTTTGAGGAAAACCAGGGGACCATTTTATAAATCTACCAAAGTTGTGACATAATAACACAATGAAACTGCATTTACATTTACATAATGAGAAAGTCGAGTACTGCAATCGAACCCGGGTTCGATTCCCGGCGGGGTCAAGAAATTTGTATCATGCAAATGATTGATTCCGTGACTGGCTGTTGCGGGGCCCCCTCGAGGGTCAAGAAATTTGTATCATGCAAATGATTGATACCGTGACTGGCTGTTGCGGGGCCCACTCAGCCTCGTGAGGAAATAGTAGCTATGACATGTAAATGCGCATAGCGACCGGTGCCAGCATGGTAGGTAAACATTGGTTGTTAGGATTATTGAGAATCAAGAAATTTGTATCATGCAAATGATTGATTCCGTGACTGGCTGTTGCGGGGCCCACTCAGCCTCGTGAGGAAAATCCAAGAAATTTGTATCATGCAAATGATTGATTCCGTGACTGGCCGTTACGGGGCCCACTCAGCCTCGTGAGGAAAATGAGTAGTATGACGTAGAAATGTGCATAGCAACAGGTATAGCATGGTAGGTAAACATTGAATTTTAGGATTATTGAGATAGTGGGAAAATCCTATAATGCTGCAGTGGGCACCAAAGTTGTGACATAATAACACAATGAAACTGCATTTACATTTACATAATGAGAAAGTCGAGTATTGCAATCGAACTTTTTTTCGAACATTCATGACATCCTTCAAAACTTCGCTTATAAGATTCAATGGGTTAATCATACCTAATACGCGTGTTCCAAGTACAGCTGATATACCTACGATGCCTTTGTGTACACTTTGAGCCTATTTCTTATTTGAAAACATGATTCTGAAAAGCATTCTACATTCTACCTTTCCAAAGTTATCTCGAAGTCTCGACAAATCAAATTTTGCTTGTTTCTAGACATTTTTAAAATTTTACTATTTATACACAGAACACATAGAGCGTTCCCGCAGCGAATGAATATATGATGTATAGGATGTATACACAATACAATATTCGATTTTTTTTTTTTATTTTATATATGAAAATTTCATGAATGAATAAATTGATAAAGATTAATTGCTGTTTCCGGTGCGCTTTGTGTTTCAACTGACGTGAGGGAATACATCGCCCCAATATCAGGGGATAGTTTTAGCGGTGGCGATTCGGAGTACCTCTAAGAGCTGTAAATAGAGGAATAGCCTCTTGGTGGAGATGTACAATCTACAATATTGATTTGGTTCGAGTGAAAGCCCCCTAGACCGGCCAGCCGGCCACTCACTATCAGGTAGGCCTGACAGATACGGCTGAGCAGGTCCACCTGTCAGGATCATACAACCTAAAGATGATTGCTTTGGGCTGACATTTGCTTTTGGCCACAAATTTTACGAGTGGATGCCCCTCGCACTCAAGGAAGAGGTTATTTTGGCGAAGTAAATAGAGTGTTTATTTGGGCGAGAGAAGGGAAACGGTAGGGTTCTAACTTTACTGTATTATCTTTACGTTTACACTTGAAGACTTTACCCTTTACTAGGCTTCCTGTTTTGGCAAGTTTTGCGCTGTCCCGTCCGGCCAAATTTAGCAGCTGTGGTCAGTTTTATCCTTTGCTAAGACTTAGATATGAACTTGGATATACGAATACAAATAAAGAGCTCTCATAACAATGATAATGGTAATAACTATGGTCAGTGAAAAAGTCCATTATGTGTGAAACACACAGAGAAGTTTGCATGCAAAAGTTTTGAGAAATTCACCGAACTAAACAAACCCATGTTATAGATACAGCCTGTAGGTACTTATGTTATATAAAACATACATTATACGCATATTCAAGGGTAGTATACCTACCTACTCTTATGTATAGGTATTCATGTAACTTTTCGTGAAATATGTAGAGACTTAAACCCCTGTCTGGATCCCTTTGTAGCAGTAGCTACAGCCTGTAGGTACTTATGTTATATAAAACATACATATACAAATATACATATTCAAGGGTAGTATACCTACTCTTATGTATAGGTATTCATGTAACTTTTCGTGAAATATGTAGAGACTTAAACCCCTGTCTGGATCCCTTTGTAGCAGTAGCCTAGATACAGCCTGTAGGTACTTATGTTATATAAAACTTACATATACATATTCAAGGGTAGTATACCTACCTAACTCTTATGTATAGGTATTCATGTAACTTTTCGTGAAATATGTAGAGACTTAAACCCCTGTCTGGATCCCTTTGTAGCAGTAGAATTATTTAGAGTAGGAGGTATTTAGATTAAGCTGAGAACATTCCGTTGTTTTCGTTTTTATTTGGAGTTTTATGAACTGCAGCAGCACATGAAATATTAATTTATTTCAACGTTGCCATATGTACGTTGTACGTACGTCTATTGCTTTATTGTTCGTTCTGTACAATTATGTGGCGAATTTAATGAGCTGTAAATAAATACTCATTTTCTTGCAATTTAAATTTTCTCTGCCATTTATTCGGTTTGGGAGAACTCTGTTTGTTACATATGTAAATTACAACGCAACGTTGCCATATGTACGTACGTCTATTGCTTTATTGTTCGTTCTGTACAATTATGTGGCGAATTTAATGAGCTGTAAATACTCATTTTCTTGCAATTTAAATTTTCTCTGCCATTTATTCGGTTTGGGAGAACTCTGTTTGTTACATATGTAAATTACAACGTTTCTACCATCAGTAAATCTACAAGCGAGAGAGAAACTCTTTTCTCTTTGTTCGTTTCTTCGTCTTCTTTTTTCGCTTTTATTATTCTTTATGTTCTTTACTTTAGTCTTTTGCTTGAAGATATTTGATATTTAAATTTAGTTTCATAGTACTTCGTTTATTTTATTGTTTTTATTTACTTTGGAGGAATGCATACAGAGCGTTATGTTGAGCCAGGGTCGATAGCAAATGTTGGGACGGTTCTGTTGAGGTGTTTTAGTTTCAGTGTTAATTGATCAAACTGGTTGAACTCATGCTCAGTGAAATGTCGATCTTTATAGGCTTGATTAATCCCAAAATATAACGAATAATGTCCAATTTGGCAAAAAAATAATTAAAATCTGTCCGATTCAGAAGTCATAACAGATTTTCTTAAAAGGAGGCCTGTACGGGGAGGCCTGTAAATATCCTTCATCCAGTAGAGTCACCAGACAATCTAGACAGGCAGACCCATCTTTTACTTAGTTTGTCCCTTCATTACCGATCTTTATAGGCTTGATTAATCCCAAAATATAACGAACAATGTCCAATTCGGCAAAAAAATAATTAAAATCTGTCCGATTCAGAAGTCATAACAGATTTTCTTAAAAGGAGGCCTGTACGGAGAGGCCTGTAAATATCCTTCATCCAGTAGAGTCACCAGACAATCTAGACAGGCAGACCCATCTTTTACTTAGTTTGTCCCTTCATTACATACAATAGTAAGTGCTACTAAAATATTTTGTGCAGGCCCTGACAATCTACTGAAAGGGATAAAGTTTGCATAAGATAACAAACTTCGAAAAACCCATAAGGCATGGTTAACCCATCAGATTCAGATGACACATGGACCACAAAATATTAGCATTCAAGTAAGAAAAGACTTAAGACACAAAGAAAGATATATCAAAATGCTATCATTCCAAGGAAATCACTATAATTCTAAGAAAATTTATTCTACCTACTATGGGTATACTATAACTACTGTTTCAGGAATATGATATTGATGCTATGATAACTGACAACTGATACCAACTTGAAATAATGAAGATTATTGTTATAATGAGAAAGTCAGTCAGCTCCCATGGCGTAGTGGTCACTGCGCTCGCCTTGCACGCGGGAGACCCGGGTTCGATTCCCGGCGGGGTCAAGAAATTAAATGGGACCTCTCCTTGTAAGGTGTATCCAAACAAAGTCGACCGGCCGTCGATCGACGAGGTGAAACTATGTCATCAAGGCAGTGTGGACGGTTCAGTCGACATCAATCAACGACCGGTCGACTATGTGTGGACACACCTTTAGGATCAAGACCCATACAAACTAAATGATATGGCAATATCTTAATAATGTTATAGAGTATCAAAAAGACGACACATTATTTTCGTTGGTTTTCCCAAATCCCCAATTGCCTGCACTGGCCTGGCACAAAGAAAAGTCCATAAATTATTCAAACAACTGAAGCGCATAATTTGAAATGGTACCAACATAAACATTATATCCCATGACTTATGCCATATAAATACCCACAAGCTGCGACACTGCGTTAATGAATAATGCAAGAGTCCAAAACTCCAAATACTCAGAATAACAAGACGCATACAAATTAAATGATATGGCAATATCTTAATAATCTTATAGAGTATCAAAAAGACGACACATTATTTTCGTTGGTTTTCCCAAAGTCCCAATTTCCACTGGCCTGACACAAAGAAAAGTCCATAAATTATTCAAACAACTGAAGCGCATAATTTGAAATGGTACCAACATAAACATTATATCCCAATTTTCCCAAAAAACCGCAGGTGGAAAATAAATTTGGCACCAAAATTTAACACCGCAGAGGAAAAGCTTTTTCTGTTTCAAATTTTCCGGAAAAGCACCTAGTCTAGTTTTACCTCGGCAACGTTGAAATAGGTATAGTTACCTCTATACGTGTTTTAGAAAGCGTATATTTTTGTTTTCATTAAGGGTTTTGAAAAATATTTTAAATGTTCTCTCTTGGTCTTGTTTTACGTTTCTCTCTCTCCTTAATTTGTTTTAAACGTCACTCAAGCTGGCTGCCTAAATTAATCATTTTAAACTTGTAATTTGTTTAAAGAGATAAAGGAAGAAAATTACACCTATTATTATGCTTTCGGTTGTTTAATGTCGGAAATGGGAGATATTATGTAGGTGTGTTATGTGTGGAGATATGAAGGAAGAAAATTACACCTATTATTATGCTTTCGGTTGTTTAATGTCGGAAATGGGAGATATTATGTAGGTGTGTTATGTGTGGAGATGAGAATGAGAAACGGAAGTGGAACTGGAGGAGGAGGAGGGGAAAGATTTAAAGAAAGAGGTGGCAGAGGGAAAGATAAGACGTCTTTAGGCTTATAAACAGAACACCTCCATACAATTAAATAGCGAGGTAGAAAGTGGGTGTCTCATTACACTTATTAGCTTTCTATTTCGTTGAACCAAGTTTACTAAACTTACGTCTAAAACTAATTAAACTCACATGGGGGGTAAATTCTTCAATGTGTGAAACACTTCATCAGAATAGTTACCTCTACGTGTTTTAGAAAGCGTATATTTTTGTTTTCATTAAGGGTTTTGAAAAATATTTTAAATGTTCTCTCTTGGTCTTGTTTTACGTTTTTCTCTCTCCTTAATTTGTTTTAAACGTCACTCAAGCTGGTTGCCTAAATTAATCATTTTAAACTTGTAATTTGTTTAAAGAGATAAAGGCAGAAAATTACACCTATTATTATGCTTTCGGTTGTTTAATGTCGGAAATGGGAGATATTATGTAGGTGTGTTATGTGTGGAGATGAGAATGAGAAACGGAAGTGGAACTGAAGGAGGAGGAGGAGGAGGAGGAGGGGAAAGATTTAAAGAAAGAGGAGGCAGAGGGAAAGATAAGACGTCTTTAGGCTTATAAACAGAACACCTCCATACAATTAAATAGCGAGGTAGAAAATGGGTGTCTCATTACGCTTATTAGCTTTCTATTTTGTTGAACCAAGTTTACTAAACTTACGTCTAAAACTAATTAAACTCACATGGGGGGTAAATTCTTCAATGTGTGAAACACTTCATCAGAAGACATTAAAGCGTACTTGATTCACGTTACCGTCAGCCCGTCATTTTCGATTGTTAATAAGACGACTTACGTAGTTCTCTCTCTCTCTCTCTCTCTCTCTCTCTCTCTCTCTCTCTCTCTCTCTTTCTTTGACTCCCTCTCTCTCTCCCTCCCTCTTTCTCTCTCTCCCTCTTCCTCCTCTCTCTCTTCCTCCCTCCTCTCCCCTCTCTCTCTCTCTCTCTCTTGACTTTCCATTTCTGTTTGGAATGACAGATTTTACCAAGAAATTTTTTTCAGAAATCAGAATTTCTCGTAAAATTTTACCAAGAAAGATAAAATTGTTCAGAAATCAGAATGCTTGTAATACTTACCGCTTCGGTCCCTCCCTCCCTCCTGCTCTCTCTCTCTCTCTTGACTTTCCATTTCTGTTTGGAATGACAGATTTTACCAAGAAATTTTGTTCAGAAATCAGAATTTCTCGTAAAATTTTACCAAGAAAGATAAAATTGTTCAGAAATCAGAATGCTTGTAATACTTACCGCTTCGGTATGAATGGGATGGGTGGCGAAGACCAGACCCGCTAACATGGCGTAGCGAGGTTCAAGCCCGACCACAACCAACACCAGTCTGGTAAACAGGACACTGGCGATGGCATGGAGTACCACATTGGATGCGTGAAACCACAGGGGCTGCAGCCCAGACAGGAAATGGTTCGCTCTGGAATCAGAAGAGAAGAGGGATTGTTAGAGTTGAGGTAATTAAGAGAAGATATTGAGACGAGTTTTTGGATTGATACTTGGCTGGTGAGTTCACCGAATCGCCATCTTAGGATACAGAGGATATCCACATTGATTTTTAATGGTCGTGGTGACTCTTTAAGATTCCTGGCCACTTAACCTTTCTATCAAGTGATTTTCTCCTATATAGGTAAAGCCATCAGAGCCAGCCTAGTTAACTTGGTTGGTAGTGCGTCTGCCTTGTAAGCGCTAGACCACGGGTTCGGTTCCCGCCCGGGGCTAATTTTATCCTAAACGGGCAAGGTTCGCTCTCGGAACGGCTGGCTTTCTCCTATCCTGTCTTCCTTCTCTCTTCACTCTCGGGGATAAGACCTTAGCAGTTACAGTTCCCTCTGTCAAACCTTTTAGGAAAAGATCCCGTATAAATTAAAAGAGTAACACCCCATATAACTCGACTACAACCTAAATGATGTCAACTCGTTCGGGAAAATTACTATTTGAAGTAATAAAACATAAGCGTCTGACTCGCAAGCTTACTCTCCACAATTCATAATACCAATGTTTTTACCTCGAAACTACCCTCTAAAGACAGATAAGTACCTTCCCCCCGCCCGAAAGGATCAGGCTAAGGGTTAACTTAATGGTAGAGACACAAGCATGAGATGATTAATGCAAGTTTAATCCATTTACCTTCCACCATTATCTTTTATAAAAGGAAAAGTCCTTTTTTTAACTCTCTCCTTCTCCCGTTCTCTCTCTTCCTCTCCGTTTCTCTCTCTCTCTCTCTCCTTCTATCTCTCCCTCTCCCCTCTTCTCTCTATGAAATGTGTTTTAATACGGAGAAAAACAGGAATACAAGCACCTACAGGAATTTTATATTCCCCTTCATTGAAGTTGGTAGCATCAGTATTACAAATGAGATAACGCTCTTTAATATTATTTAAATTGATGCTTTCATTAAAAAGAGAGGAGAAGAAGAAGAAAACGAAAATATATAAAATGTCTTCTTCAAGAAGACATCAGTTCCAGAGAGGAGAAAATGCAATTAATATCTTTTCCGTTTGGAAATGATTTATTTGAGTAATAAATTCTTTTTTTTTGTGACAATCAAACTTCAATTAATAGTAATTACTCATTGGTCAAACTGGCGTCACGTGAAGTCACAGATTTTTTTTTTTTTTTTTGGTACCTACCTACCTACCCTAATAGGTGAAACTATGTCATCAAGGCAGTGTGGACGGTTCAGTCGACATCAATCGACGACCGGTCGACTATATGTGGACACACCTTTAGGATCAAGACCCATACAAATTAAATGATATGGCAACAATATCTTAATAATCTTATAGAGTATCAAAAAGACGACACATTATTTTCGTTGGTTTTCCCAAAGTCCCAATTGCTACTGGCCTGGCACAAAGAAAAGTCCATAAATTATTCAAACAACTGAAGCGCATAATTTGAAATGGTACCAACATAAACATTATATCCCAATTTTCCCAAAAAAACCGCAGGTGGAAAATAAATTTGGCACCAAAATTTAACACCGCAGAGGAAAAGCTTTTTCTGTTTCAAATTTTCCGGAAAAGCCATAGGAACCTTTTTCCGAGTGAGATCTAAAGTTCATTGAACCTCTAGTTTATCTTCAAAGAGCCTCAAGAACCATCAACTTGTACGTAGATCCAGATAAAAATTCTCTTCCTTTTCGATGCAGATACCTACTTCACCTTGAATAATTCTGCCTCGCTTTTCGAATAAAAATTACTCTTTTCTACGGGTTTCTCCTCTTATTTTAATAACAAAGGGATTTGTAATCATTTTTTTTTTCTTCAAGTACCCATTTCTACCTTCTCATTAAACAATATTGAAATTAATATTCATTATTATTACTCTGTGGAATTCAAGAAGGAGAGAGAGGGAGAGAGAGATGGTGGGGGAGGGAGAATAATTAATCAAAAGAATAAAGAAAAAAAAATGTAATTAAAAATGTCGATGAATTCTGTGCTCGTTACATGAGTTTTAAGCATAGCAAAAATGGTTTTTACACCATAATCTTCCTCTGGAAATACTCCAAGACAAGAATTCCTGGTAAATACCTAGGTAGGTATGTACGATTCTGTTATTTTCTCTCTCTCTCTCTCCCTCTCTCTCTCTCGCTCTCTATTTCTCTCTCTCTTCTCTCCATGAAATGTGTTTTAATACGGAGAAAAAACAGGAGTACAAGCACCTACAGGAATTTTATATTCCCCCATATACAAGGTGGGCTGCCAGGAATTCTCATGAGTGGTTTTCGAGGATTACCATCCTAACAAGGGTAGCTATTTGTTGCTCTCAATTTGTCTTTCTCTCCTCTCTCTCTCATTCCCTTTCTCTCCCTCTCCCCTCTTCTCTCTATGAAATGTGTTTTAATACGGAGAAAAACAGGAATACAAGCACCTACAGGAATTTTATATTCCCCCATACAAGGTGGGCTGCCAGGAATTCTCATGAGTGGTTTTCGAGGATTACCATCCTAACAAGGGTAGCTATTTGTTGCTCTCAATTTGTACTACCTAGGTATATCGGATTTTTATGTTGTTAATGATAAGTTTAGGGAGTTGATTGGCCCTAAATGGCTGTTCGAGATGGTGAAACAAGGTTATGGTGAAAGCTTGAATCTAGGTGTTTAATTTTTTCAACAAAAATACTTGTTCATCAATCTAGTAAGTATTAGGAACTTAGATTGTTAAGAATTGTATTATTGACTCAGGTATAATTAGAAATCAAAGTTGTCACCTCATTCAGGGGAGCTATGTCTTCAGTGGGTCTCCGAAAATCAGTGGACCTGGTAAAGTTGAAATTGTTATCATGGGTACATTTACTGTGTTCAATTTGTTACGTTTATTTTGCTTATCGATTGATACACCCAGTCACGGCTTAAAATATTCTACAATATTTTATACATTCCCGTACCTACCTACTCGTATTCGCACAAATAGAATGCTAAATGGGGTCCCTGTGATGATAATTCTCAAACAAAAACTAAACATTAAGGAGCTCATGGAGAAAATATTTCTCAAATACAAGAAGTACCTCCATATTGTACAAGAGAGGAAGGTTATTCAGAAAGTTCGTTTCCTGCATTCAACTTTTTTGTCTTTGCTACATTTTTCACTGAACAAAATTATTGTCAAAAGCTCTGTGTTGTGGTGCATTTGTTAACGTACTGGTGGACTTCGGATCTGGATGTAAGTGGTTTGAGTCCAAGTCAAGTCACACAATTTTTCAAGGTGTTCAGTTACGGATAACACCTCCTCAAGCTGAAAATCGTGCCTGGATGGAATAGCTTCACCACAATTCTCATTTCACCGTATGATTCTCACCCACAGTTAACAGAAAGTAATACAGAACTGTGCAAACAGTGGGAAGGTAATTAAAACATCATGCTTTCCCTTCACTTTCCTTTGTTTCTTTCCCTCCTCTCTTTCTTAGTACAATTCATTCCCTCTCCCCTCCTTTGTTTCTTTCCCTCTTCTCTTTCTCAGTACAATTCATTCCCTTTCCGCTTTTCTCCTCCTATTTCCCTCACATTCTCCTTCATTGTTTATTCACTTCATTCCAGTGGCGTGTTGTCCATGCAAGATAGGGAAGCACGGGTTCCTCTCGGGGGTGTTTTTTTTTCAATATCCCCCCTCCCCCTACTTACCTACCATTTACTGAAAGCAGTAAGTGTTGATTCAACCCATTGATTCTAAAACTATCAGGTAGAGGTATTTAGTAGATTGACATACTGTATACAATCTGTACATAATAATATGGGTTTATGGCTTCTCGTATTGGGTCATACCTACCTAGAGGTTGAGAGGAAGAGAGGGAGGGCAAAAATAAGGTGGAGAATGAAGGTTGAAGAAGACTTGATAGAAAAGGGATGGAGAAGAGAGAAGGCGTTAAGATAGGAGGGTATGGAAGAGCATCTCACCCACAGTTAACAGAAACTACAGAACTGTGCAAACAGTGGGAAGGTAATTAAAACATCATGCTTTCCCTTCACTTTCCTTTGTTTCTTTCCCTCCTCTCTTTCTTAGTACAATTCATTCCCTCTCCCCTCCTTTGTTTCTTTCCCTCTTCTCTTTCTCAGTACAATTCATTCCCTTTCCGCTTTTCTCCTCCTATTTCCCTCACATTCTCCTTCATTGTTTATTCACTTCATTCCAGTGGCGTGTTGTCCATGCAAGATAGGGAAGCACGGGTTCCTCTCGGGGGTGTTTTTTTTTCAATATCCCCCCTCCCCCTACTTACCTACCATTTACTGAAAGCAGTAAGTGTTGATTCAACCCATTGATTCTAAAACTATCAGGTAGAGGTATTTAGTAGATTGACATACTGTATACAATCTGTACATAATAATATGGGTTTATGGCTTCTCGTATTGGGTCATACCTACCTAGAGGTTGAGAGGAAGAGAGGGAGGGCAAAAATAAGGTGGAGAATGAAGGTTGAAGAAGACTTGATAGAAAAGGGATGGAGAAGAGAGAAGGCGTTAAGATAGGAGGGTGTATGGAAGAGCAGAATAAAAGAGGGTGATGCCGACCCCAAATAAAACTAGAAAAAGGTGCAGTGAAAGAAGAAGAATAATAGCTTCCCCTACTGAAAAATCTCAGTACACTCCACTGTTCGTTTCTTCTTCAGTCTATATCCTTGTTTCGTTACTTCTATCTATCTTGTTCCTTCTCCCACCCATTCTCTGTGTTACTTCCTCCTCGCCTTATTCTTCGTTTTATACAAATTTGTAAAGTGTCACGCCAGAAGTTTGTTCATTTTTGTGACTAGACAATAAATATACAAATGACTTGAGATGAGGGCGGTGTACAAAGGTCTTTGAGTTTAAAGGTGTGTCCACACATATTCCTCGTCGATCGACGAGTAGGTTGTCGAGGTAGTGTACAGTTTCGTCCCATCGATCGATGGTCGATTGACGGAGTCGACAATGTGTGGACCCAGTGTGGCAGTATGTGTGGCAACTGAAGACTTTGATATGTTGTGACCAAAACACCTGTAAGTTGTAGATATAATTTTCTTTTTGCCTTCCTTATCCTTATCCTATACTTATAAGAAGGAAATTGCACCTCTTCTTGTCCCTATCTTGTTCTACTTTTCTTTCTGTCTTATCGTTTCTTTAACCCGTGAACAACAGGTACTTGGACCTTTGTTAGAAAAGAGCGAATGACGATTTTAGATGAATTTGAATGTGCGGTTTTACAATTTAAAATAGAAAGTAGATAGGTACATACCTATACAACCTTTTATTTTTTAAATAAGTTAGGGCCTTGCGGTCAAAATTTTGCTTTCAAGGTCGATCGACCGACCGTCGATCGACGAGTAGGTTGTCGAGGTAGTGTACAGTTTCGTCCCATCGATCGATGGTCGATTGACGGGGTCGACAATGTGTGGACCCAGTGTGGCAGTATGTTTGGCAACTGAAAACTTTGATATGTTGTGACCAAAACACCTGTAAGTTGTAGATATAATTTCCTTTTTTACCTTCCTTATCCTATACCTATAAGTATACTTATAAGAAGGAAATTGCAGTGTTTTCAAAGGATCTCTGCAAAATAGTTCACACGGGTACTGCCCTACCCCCTACTGAAATCTCCTACCACAAAGTAAGTAGAAGTCAAGAAACAAACTGCAAAGCTAGAACTTTGCATATCCTAGTTATGAAATTATGAACGGGTGCAGAGCAGAGAGTGATGGCATTTACTTTGGAAAATAATGGCGCTTACTTTCCAAGTCAAGTTTGGAAATATTTTATGCACATGTAATTTACCACGAGAAATGAGATGCCAAGTCAAGTTTGGAAATATTTTATGCACATGTAATTTACCACGAGAAATGAGATGCATATTTTTCTCTTCCTAACATCTCACAAGATAAGCTCAGGAAGATGTTTTGACGGATTAGTTACGCCAAGGATAAGTAGGTAGACAGGATAGGTAAGTAGGAAGGGAGGTAGATAGGGTAGGAAAAGTAGGAATGTTTTGACGGATTAGTTACGCCAAGGATAAGTAGGTAGACAGGATAGGTAAGTAGGAAGGGAGGTAGATAGGGTAGGAAAAGTAGGTAGGAAGGTATATCACCCTTATTTCCCAATGGAGCTCATCCTCTACTTGGAAAATCAAGATGGAGTTCTCTTGGAATGCCAAGAAAAGTAATGGAGAAGTTTGTTGTAGATGTTACTTGGTAGTGTGACGTTATTTCTTTCCATTACCTTTACAGTATTCTGAAGTACGTTCCACGTGTGACATCAATGTCATTTTACCATAATTGAACAGCAGTGAACAGATAACGGTTGCCCATGATCCATGATCAAAAGTTGCTAGCCCTGCCTTTAAGGCTTTCTGATGACAAAAAAAACTACTATTATTTCAAGCAGACATATTTCCAGAACGGTTAGTCCTATTTTAGCATAGGAACCTTTTTCCGAGTGAGATCTAAAGTTCATTGAACCCCTAGTTTATCTTCAAAGAGCCTCAAGAACCATCAACTTGTACGTAGATCCAGATAAAAATTCTCTTCCTTTCCGATGCAGATACCTACTTCACCTTAAATAATTCTGCCTCGCTTTTCGAATAAAAAGTACTCTTTTTCTCTTATTTTAATAACAAAGGGATTTGTAATATTTTTTTTTCTTCAAGTACCCATTTCTACCTTCTCATTAAACAATATTGAAATTAATATTCATTATTATTACTCTGTGGAATTCAAGAAGGAGAGAGAGATGGTGGGGGAGGGAGAATAATTAATCAAAAGAATAAGGAAAAAAAATGTAATTAAAAATGTCGATGAATTCTGTGCTCGTTACATGATGAGTTTTAAATTTTGGGCTCCTTCAACCCGAAATTGTAACGGCCTGACTCCCGTTCTTTCGTTGAAAGCATAGCAAAAATGGTTTTTACACCATAATCTTCCTCTGAAGATACTCCAAGACAAGAATTAAAGAGGGTGACGCCGACCCCAAATAAAACTAGAACAAGGTGCAGTGAAAGAAGAAGAATAATAGCTTCCCCTATTGAAAAATCTCGGTACACTCCACTGTTCGTTTCTTCTTCAGTTTATATCCTTGTTTCGTTACTTCTATCTATCTTGTTCCTTCTCCCACCCATTCTCTGTGTTACTTCCTCCTCGCCTTATTCTTCGTTTTTAAAAGAGGGTGACGCCGACCCCAAATAAAACTAGAAAAAGGTGCAGTGAAAGAAGAAGAAGAAGAAGAAGAAGAAGAAGAAGAAGAAGAATAAATAATAGCTTCCCCTATTGAAAAATCTCAGTACACTCCACTGTTCGTTTCTTCTTCAGTCTATATCCTTGTTTCGTTACTTCTATCTAACTTGTTCCTTCTCCCACCCATTCTCTGTGTTACTTCCTCCTCGCCTTATTCTTCGTTTTTACCACTTCATTTTCTTGCCTCTTCTTGTCCGTATCTTGTTCTACTTTTCTTTCTGTCTTACCGTTTCTTTAACCCGTGAACAACAGGTACTTAAACCTTTGTTAGAAAAGAGCGAATGACGATTTTAGATGAACTTGAATGTGCTGTGCGGTTTTACAATCTAAAATAGAAAGCAGATAGGTACATACCTATACAACCTTTTATTTTTTAAATAAGTTAGGGCCTTGCGGTCAAAATTTTGCTTTCAAGGTCGATCGACCGAACGAGCCAAAAATACAGTTAGATCTCGTAAAGCTATCAATTTGGTGGCCGTACAACCACATGTGGGTTAATTCCCTTCTCCTCTTTCTCCGTGTTTTTCATTACTTCCTGCTCAGTTCTATGTTTTACCTCCCATTCTCTCTTTCCCCATATTCTCTTTCCCCCTTAACTCTCGTTCTAACTTTACTATCTCTCCCCTTACTCTTCTCCTATTCTTACTCTCTCCCCCTTTCCTATCCTTCTTCTCTTACTACCTTTTCTCTTACCCCTCCTCCAGCCCTTACTCCCTTTAGCCCTTCTCTAACCCTTCCTATCTTTCCCCTTACTTCTCCCATTCTTCCTCTCTCTTTCCCCTTACCTATCCTTCTTCCCTTATCTCCTCTTTCAAACCTTTCTCACTCTGTCCTTGCTTCTCCTCCAACCTTTTCTATGTTTCCCCTTCCTTTCTCCATCACGCTCAGCTTTTGTAATGGAACAAACCAGACCATAAGAGCGTGAGAATGCCAGTGGTGTGGGTGAGATGAGGACGTGAAAGTGAAGATGGGGCGGGCTTTGACTGAATTTTTTCTAGTCTTCCCAGAAAAAAATGGTTTCAAATAAGCAAATACTCACCGAGTTCCTTCCCCATTTTTCTAATGTGTTTTCTGAAACTACCCACATAAGTCTGCTGATGCTTTTTATTTAGACTACAAGCAGAGGACTGAAAATCCCTTTTTTCTTCTTCGTTGGGCATTCATTTGCTTTCACAGTTTGACAACATTTTTCCACCTCCACCACTACGAGAGGTACCAGTATGTTGTATTTCTTGCTGAAACTTTCATTACTTCCTGCCTAGTTCTATGTTTTACGTTCCCTTCTTCTCTTTCCCCATATTCTCTTTCCCTCTTAACTCTCGTTCTAACTTTACTATCTCTCCCCTTACTCTTCTCCTATTCTTACTCTCTCCCCCTTTCCTATCCTTCTCCTCTTACTACCTTTTCCCTTACCCCTCCTCCAGCCCTTACTATCTCTCCCTTTACCCCTTCTCTAACCCTTTCTATCTTTCCCCTTACTTCTCCCATTCTTCCTCTCTCTTTCCCCTTACCTATCCTTCTTCCCTTATCTCCTCTTTCAAACCTTTCTAACTCTGTCCTTGCTTCTCCTTCAACCTTTTCTATGTTTCCCCTTCCTTTCTCCATCACGCTTAGCTTTTGTAATGGAACAAACCAGACCATAAGAGCGTGAGAATGCCAGTGGTGTGGGTGAGATGAGAACGTGAAAGCGTGAGAGTGAAGATGGAGGGGCTTTGACTATTTTTTTTTCTAGTCTTCCCAGAAAAATGGTTTGAAATAAGCAAATACCTACCAATCTACCTAAAACCTAATAGTTCATGCTTCCCGACTTTGCTAAAGATGTGTACACACAGTCGACCGGCCGTAGATCGACTGAACCGTCCACACTGTCGACAACATAGATTCACCTCGTCGATCGACATCGATCGTGTGTCTACTATGTTTGAACACCATCAGAAGATAAAGATCGTTTAATTCTAGTCTTATTTACTTTTTGCGTTATTCTGTACGAGTCTGCTGATGCTTTTTAGTTCTTATTTAGACTACAAGCAGAGGACTTAAAATCCCTTTTTTCTTCTTTGCTGGGCATTCATTTGCTTTCACAGTTTGACAACATTTTTCCACCTCCACCACTACGAGAGGTACCAGTATGTTGTATTTCTTGCTGAAAAATATATTATTTCCTTTGATTCCTAATACTTTTGCCATTATTACTACAGTTTCTTTCCACCTCTTCCTCCTCTGCTGCAAACTAATGAAAAACAAAGCGCACAGGCGAATAATGAAAAAAAAGTGCGAAATGAAAAGAGGGAACATAGAGGGAGTGTGATGAATAAAAAATGTTGGAAAAATGGGAGTTATATGATTGTTATTATTATTAGAAGTAATATTTTCTATTATTTAGTGTGTGCTGGGTAGGTTTTTACTGAAGTGCTAGCTGGAAAACAGTGCAAGGCTATAACTGGGGGGGCTTTTTCATGAAGAATGACGTACCTATTCCAAAGGACAATGTTGTATGATTGCCCAATTTTGGTCCAAATCAAAGGGTGAGGTCATTTTGACGCCACGTACTCAAATTGTAACAACACATATTACAACTATATATTATGTATTACATATTACAACTATTTCACGACACGGATAAAGTAAAAGAGGATGAGAGAGAGAAAGAAGGAGAAAGAGAGAAAGAGAGAGAGAGAGAGAGAGAGAGAAAGAGAGAAAGAGAGAGAGAGAAAGAGAGGGCAAGAGAGAGAGAGAGTTAGAGAAAGAAGGAAAGAGAGAGAGAGAAAAAGAGAGAGAGAAAAAGAGAGGGGGAGAGAGAGAGACACGGGGAGAGAGGGATAGAGAGACATGGTTATGTGCAAAATGTAAACCGAGTACAACACGTTTTGCAAGATGATAGTAATAGTAATAATAACAATGATGATAGAAAATAACATGAGAGGTGTCATGTTATTTATAGAGAAAGCTTGTGTTCATTGTTTTCCCCGAGATATTGTTGAGCTAGCAAAATCCAAAAGAAACTAAGCACGAAGAATAGAAAAGCAGGAATAGAAAGATAAGCAAAACTGAGGGTGATATTCTAACGGACACTCAGGAAATTCCTGATATGGAACGGTTGGAAGTAGAAGAAACAGGATAACCATGAACACTGACACTATAACATATTTCTAACTTACTACAATCATAGACTTGTACATGAACAAGAAATACAAAGTAAAAAATACGAGTGCAGTGTCTCTTTTTCGTGAAGAATGACGTACCTATTCCAAAGGACAATGTTGCATGATTGCCCAATTTTGGTCCAAATCAAAGGGTGAGGTCATTTTGACGCCTTTTAAAACATATCTGAAGAAAAATACCTAGTGCAAAGTACGTACTCAAATTGTAACAACACATATTACAACTATATGTATTACATATTACAACTATTTCACGGCACGGATAAATTAAAGAGCATGAGAGAGAGAAAGAAGGAGAAAGAGAGAAAGAGAAAGAAAGAGAGAGAGAGAGAAAGAGAGGGCAAGAGAGAGAGAGAGAGTTAGAGAAAGAAGGAAAGAGAGAGAGAAACAGAAGGGGAGAGAGAGAGACACGGAGAGAGAGGGATAGAGAGACATGGGTATGAGCAAAATGTAAACCGAGTACAACACGTTTTGCAAGATGATAGTAATAGTAATAATAACAATGATGATAAAAATAACATGAGAGGTGTCATGTGATTTATAGAGAAAGCTTGTGTTCATTGTTTTCCCCAAGATATTGTTGAGCTAGCAAAATCCAAAAGAAGCTAAGCACGAAGAATATAGAAAAGCAGGAATAGAAAGATAAGCAAAACTGAGGATGATATTCTATCGGACACCTCAGGAAATTCCTGATATGGAACGGTTGGAAGTAGAAGAAACAGGATAACCATGAACACTTGACACTATAACATATTTCTAACTTACTACAATCATAGACTTGTACATGAACAAGAAATACAAAGTAAAAAATACGAGTGCAGTGTCTGTTTTATTCATAGGTAATTTCAAAATAACAGGACTGAAAAAAATGCAAAAAGAACTCTATCCCTTGAACATCTTAACAAATCAAATTGATTATCATTACCTAACATTCATCGAGAGTTGAGAGATAATCGTGATAGAACCTTCTGCTTCTGCTTCTTCTTCTTCTCCTCCTCCTCTTCCTCTCTCTCCTTTTTCTTCTCCAATAAAAATCTTTAATATACTTCATATTATTATCTAATAAAACCGAAAGTTTGCTTCTACCGAACAGGTAGGTATTATAACTCAGTTAAATCTCTCTCTCTTTCTCCTTTCTGTCTCTCTCTCTCCCTCCCCCTCTCTCTCTCTCCCCCTCCCTCCCTCTCTCTCACGCTTTTTCTCCTTTCTGTCTCTCTCTTTCTCTCTCTCCCTCTCTCTCTCTCCCTCTCTCACGCTTTTCGAAATGTAGCTTTGGCATTTCCACTAATACCCACTTTACCCACGTATGAAATAGTGATGTTATAGCTGTATAACATGGGTCACTTCTCCTTCTAGAACTCCATTAACTCCAGGTGGTATAAAATAGTGAATAATGACATCTCCACTAATATTACCTTCGGATTGCATACCGTACGTCTCGTGTCTTAGATATCTCCACTGAGAGTACCTACCTTCTACGTTTGGAACAGCATACGTTGCAGTGACATATCCACTAATAAAATTTAGCACAACATAAAATTGTCAAAAACTCTGTGTTGTGGTGTAGTTGTTAACGTACTGGTGGACTTCGGATCTGGATGTAAGTGGTTTGAGTCCAAGTCAAGTCACACAATTTTCCTTAGATATCTCCACTGAGAGTTGAGAGTACCTACCTTCTACGTTTGGAACAGCATACGTTGCAGTGACATCTCCACTAATAGATTTTAGCAAAACATAAAGTTGTCAAAAGCTCTGTGTTGTGGTGTAGTTGTTAACGTACTGGTGGACTTCGGATCTGGATGTAAGTGGTTTGAGTCCAAGTCAAGTCACACAATTTTTCAAAGTGTTCAGTTACGGATAACACCTCCTCAAGCTGAAAATCGTGCCTGGATGGAATAGCTTCACCACAATTCTCATTTCACCGTATGAATCTCTCTCTCTTTCTCCTTTCTGTCTCTCTCTTTCTCTCTCTCCCTCTCTCTCACGCTTTTCGAAATGTAGCTTTGGCATCTCCACTAATACTCACTTTACCCACGTATGAAATAGTGATGTTATAGCTGTATAGCATGGGTCACTTCTCCTTCTAGAACTCCATTAACTCCCGGTATAAAATAGTGAATAATGGCATCTCCACTAATATTACCTTCGGATTGCATACCGTACGTCTCGTGTCTTAAGATATCTCCACTGAGAGTACCTACCTTCTACGTTTGGAACAGCATACGTTGCAGTGACATCTCCACTAATAGATTTTAGCAAAACATAAAATTGTCAAATGTGCCAATCATTCCACAAATAGCTATCATTTCTTTCAAACGGAAAAGCGCTTTGTCAAAGAGTTGAGGCTGAAAGGGGGGCGAGGGAAAGGAGGAGATAATGTACATGATGGCAACATGGCATGTTAGCCCCGCGCGTACTTACAAAATAACAACCATGTAAGCTGACAGTGAATGAGAGGAGGGGGTAACGATCAGATAAATACATTTATATCATGAAACGGTGGAATCCAAAAAAGACAATAACGTTGTTTACGTGGAGGAACGGCGGAGTAACGATCAGATAAATACATTTATATCATGAAACGGTGGAATCCAAAAAGACAATAACGTTGTTTACGTGGAGGAACGGCGGAAGGAAGATGGAAGGAGGGGCGGAACGACTAGAGGGGAAAGAACTACAAGAGGAAGGGGGAGAGAACAAAAGTTCGGAAAATAAATTGAAAAACAAAACCTAGAAGGAAAACCTCAGCTTGTAGACGAATTTGGGGGAATGACGACATAAACGGCGGAAGGAAGATGGAAGGAGGGGCGCAACGAATAGAGGGGAAAGAACTACAAGCGGAAGGGGAAGAGAACAAAAGTTCGGAAAATAAATTGAAAAACAAAACCTAGAAGGAAAACCTCAGCTTGTAGACGAATTTGGGGGAATGACGACATCGAGACCGTCGGACGGTCAAAGTGAATCGTCCGAAATCAATGGTCCAAGGTGACAACCCTGGGGCACTCTGGATGAATTAAAAACATAGCTTTAGCTAGTTGTTTTGTTGTTTATGAGTGACAGACGAATTTTACTTTATTTTTGCAATAAGAACCTTGTTTTGTTTCTTGGGAACTATCCGAAATCAATGGTCCAAGGTGACAACTTTGGGGCACTCTGGATGAATTAAAAACATAGCTTTAGCTAGTTGTTTTGTTGTTTATGAGTGACAGACGAATTTTACTTTATTTTTGCAGATGGTCCAATATGACAACCCTGGGATAAGAACCTTGTTTTGTTTCTTGGGAACTATCCGAAATCAATGGTCCAAGGTGACAACCCTGGGGCACACTGGATGAATTAAAAACATAGCTTTAGCTAGTTGTTTTGTTGTTTATGAGTGACAGACGAATTTTTCTTTATTTTTGCACCATTATTGCCAGATAAGCAAGATTTTCGCGAATGAAAAGCAAGAAAGGGTTCTTTATCTGCCAAGAACTCTTATATTGACGATTGCATCAAAAGCCAGATAAGCAAGATTTTCGCGAATGAAAAGCAAGAAAGGGTTCTTTATCTGCCAAGAACTCTTATATTGACGATTGCATCAAAAGCTTTAGCGATTTCTATGTGCCTTCAACACAACAGAACATTTCCATCTCGGTGGTTTGACAACAACCAGATAAGCAAGATTTTCGCGAATGAAAAGCAAGAAAGGGTTCTTTATCTGGCAAGAACACTTATATTGACGATTGCATCAAAAGCTTTAGCGATTTCTATGTGCCTTCAACACAACAGAACATTTCCATCTCGGAGGTTTGACAACACTGAAAGTGAGGAGCGAGTCGCTTCAAAATGGCGATTGTTCCTCGAAATCCGCGCGGAGGAGAAATAAAAGGTTAAATTGTAACGTTACAAACACACACAAGTCATGACAAGTAATCAAATGTAAACTGGTGCAGTGAGGGGAGGGGAGAGAAAAGGGAAGAAAAAGAGAAGGGAAAGAGGATATGAGAGAAAAGGGAAGAGAGGGGAAATGGAGGGGAAGTTTCGGGGAAAATCTGAAAACACAACTCATCCTCGTCATTGTGCTAGTGTGGTATGAGAGAAAAGGGAAGAGAGGGGAAATGGAGGGGAAGTTTCGGGGAAAATCTGAAAACACAACTCATCCTCGTCATTGTGCTAGTGGAAAAAATAGTGTAAAACTGGGTGTCAGGAAAATAGCACACCATGTGAAAAAGTTCATTTAATGGGTAGGATCAAATTTCGAGTTTAAACTGATGATGTAACGTTATAAACACACACAAGTCATGACAAGTAATCAAATGTAAACTGGTGCAGTGAGGGGAGGGAGAGAAAAGGGAAGAAAAAGAGAAGGGAAAGAGGATATGAGAGAAAAGGGAAGAAAGGGGAAATGGAGGGGAAGTTTCGGGGAAAATCTGAAAACACAACTCATCCTCGTCATTGTGCTAGTGGAAAAAATAGTGGAAAACTGAAACCGGTTGAATTTTAATCAGAAGTTCGTTTTAAAATCAACCAGATTACATAGTCTAATCAGTTTGACTTCAACCAAGTGTGAACTGAAAGTCGGTCAATAGAAGAAAAAATTGTGTAAAACAGTGGTCAACCATTTTTTCCCCGTCAGAAAAAAAAGATAGTAATAAAAATAAATAATAATAATAAAAAACAGAGCCCCATATCACTGAAATAATAAAAATGTCACGTGCAAGCCCCTGATAGCGTGGAAAGCTCACGGACTTTGCAAACTTCCTGTGATCAAAAAACATAGCTTTGAGCACGTAAATAATATGTTTTCGAAAAAACGTAACCGGCTGAATTTTAATCAGAAGTTCGTTTTAAAATCAACCGGATTACATAGTCTAATCAGTTTGACTTCAACCAAGTGTGAACTGAAAGTCGGTCAATAGAAGAAAAAATGGTGTAAAACAGTGGTCAACCATTTTTTCCCCGTCAGAAAAAAAGATAGTAATAAAAATAAATTAATAATAATAAAAAACAGAGCCCCATATCACTGAAATAATAAAAATGTCACGTGCAAGCCACTGGTAGCGTGGAAAGCTCACGGACTTTGCAAACTTCCTGTGATCAAAAAACATAGCTTTGAGCACGTAAATAATATGTTTTCGAAAAAACGAGAAAAAAATGAGAGAGAGAGAGAGAGGAAGAAGGAAAACTATAACGAACTGAAATAAAAAATCATTCCCAGGGAATGAAACATCTCTCTCTCCTTCTCTCTCCCTCCCCTCCTCCCACCCTCCACGGATTTCTTGTCAAATTAAAAACTAGACGATTTCACTTGCCAGCAAGTCACGCACATCCACCCAACCCCCTCCCCTCTTCCGCTCTTCACTTACATCGATCCCTTCCTCTTTTTCTTCCTCCCTCCCATTCTTGCTCACCCTGTTTTCCCCTCTCTTCCTCTACAACTCCCTTCTCTCCTCTCCTACTCTTTCCCTTCTTTGCCCTTCTCTCCTTTCCTGTACGTCACCACTTCCCTTATTTCCTTCTTTCTTTCACCCCCTATTTTCTCTCTTTCTTCCCCTACCTCTCCCTTCTCTCCTCTCCTTTCTTCCTCTACAACTCCCTTCTCTCCTCTTCTACTCTTTCCCTTCTTTGCCCTTCTCTCCTTTCCTGTACGTCACCACTTCCCTTATTTCCTTCTTTCCTTCACCCTCTATTTTCTCTCTTTCTTCCCCTACCTCTCCCTTCTCTCCTCTCCTATTCTTTCCCTTCTCCTATCTTTCTACTCTAATTCTCCTCCTTTCTTCCTCTATCCCTCCATTCTTCTTTCTTTGGTCTCCTTTTCTCCCACCCTTTTCCCCTCTTTTACCCCCGCCACTAGTTCGTCCCAGTCTACATTCAACTCCATTATTGTTGTGCTAAGTTCTCGTCAAAGGAAATCTGGAAAGTTTAAAATCCACTGGTGTGCTACATCCGTGGCGGATTGAATGTGGGAAGGATTTTCCCCAGGAAAGGATTTTCATTGATTAAAATAGTGAATGAAAATTTAATTATTTTCATAGTTTCATTTAATTTTTGATATTTCGGTGTGCGTTGTTTTCAGGTTTCGGGGTTGAAAATAGGAAAATCGAGTGATATTTTTTTCTTTGGGCTTTTTGAAAGCCTTGGAAACCAATTGGGCAGCAATTTTTAAAAGTTATGGAATCTTCCTTTAAAGAGATGAAATAAAGAGAATACACATTTCTTACGCTGTCAAACTTTCTTGACTTGACGGGGTGGGGCGTTACTGCCCTCTTAAATAACATCAGGATGTTGTGAAATTTGGTTTTCCACTTCTCATTTGCAGTTTTTGGTGTCCGCCTCTGTTTGGCTTTCTAATAGGCAGGTAGAAAGCAGTAGGTATGAGTAGGTACCAGGAACAGTCCTGCCTTCAATTACCCTCCGTACACTTTATTGCATCCAAAGTCTCAGCTCTGCGCTGTCTATTTAGCTTTTTACATCGACTAAAGAGTACTCACTTAGCAACATTACATGCTCCAGGTTTGAATTCACAATAAGCTAATGTATTTCATGTACACATAGATTACTTAGAAACCTACCTACTTCCCTTAGTCTTTATAAGTTCTGGTACTTTAGTTTGTTTACAGAGGATGTCTTCATCCTACATCAGGTAATTTTAAGGGTATATGTTCTGTATGTATAGTGATGACTTGTAAGGGAGATATTTTAGGTTTTAGGAGGAGAGGAGAGAGAGAGAGAGAGAAAGAGAAAGAAAAAGAGAGAGAAAGAGAAAGAGGGAGAGAGAAAGAGAGAGAGAAAGAGAGAGAGAGAGAGAGAGAGAGAGAGAGAGAGAGAGAGAGAGAGAGAGAGAGAAGTCTCAGCACAGGGCTGTCTATTTAGCTTTTTACATCGACTAAAGAGTACTTACTTAGCAGAATTACATGCTCCAGGTTTGAATTCACAATAAGCTAATGTATTTCATGTACACATAGATTACTTAGAAACCTACGTACTTCCCTTAGTCTTTATAAGTTCTGGTACTTTAGTTTGTTTACAGAGGATGTCTTCATCCTACATTAGGTAATTCTGTATGTATAGTGATGACTTGTAAGGGAAATATTTTAGGTTTTAGGAGGAGAGGAGAGGACAGGAGAGGAGAGAGAGAGAAAGAGAAAAGAGAAAGGGAGAGAGAAAGAAAGAGAGAGAGAGAGAGAGAGAGAGAGAGAGAGAGAGAGAGAGAGAGAGAGAGAGAGAGGAGAGAGGATGGTAAGTCTTGAATTACCTAAAGGTAAAGAGAGCCTCTTTTACATAGCCAATATTATCTCTCTTTCAGAGTATGTAAGTTTGTAAGTCATACCCAGTTGTCCTCACACAAAGCTGGCATTTGACTGTCAGAAAAATCCCTGACCATCAGGAATTCAGGGCCTGTTTTGCAGGATGATTTAATGACCCTCGCAGGATTTATCAGGTAAACTCACTTTGTTTTGCATTTCATGCTTGAGTATTAGAGCTCTCATTTCTAGTGCTCTGTGGGCACTCGAGTCTCCACTCATGCCTTCTGGTAGTGGTCCCACAATGTCCCCGCCATCATCATTGTCCATACAGCCAGGCAATAGGTTAGGTGGAAGAGAAGGTCCAAATGTGCCATCACTAAAAAAAAAAAAAAAAAAGCAATGAAAATACTGAGAAAATTCATCTTTTAACTATACCTAGAGATGTTTATTATTATTATCATTTTTTTTTTTTTTTTTTTTTTTTTTTTTTTTTTTTTTTTTTTTTTTTTCCACTTCTGAAGCAAGTGTATTTATCTTAGAGACAGTTTTCAGGATATTCTAGAATGTGGAACTTCCTTCTGATATCTAGGTAAAACCACCTAAATCAATTATTTACTTAAGTACCTGGTCCAATCTCACTGCTGCATTCATCAGACTTATTCTTAATATGAGGTGGTAACACAGGACCTATACGATCTAACATAGGTCTCGCAGGAGTTTTAGAAGATGGTGTCGAGTGTTTTGACTTCTTACAACTGTGTTTTCTTTTCTTGTGTCTCCTGTGTTTGGACCTCTCATCAGAAGAGGAGCTGCTACTGTCACTAGAGCTAGAACTTGAGGAACTACTACTGGAACTTGAGCTGGAATATTTCTTTTGTTTTTTCTTTGTGATCTAACATAGGTCTCGCAGGAGTTTTAGAAGATGGTGTTGAGTGTTTTGACTTCTTACGACTGTGTTTTCTTTTCTTGTGTCTTCTGTGTTTGGACCTCTCATCGGAAGAGGAGCTGCTACTGTCACTAGAGCTAGAACTTGAGGAACTACTACTGGAACTTGAGCTGGAATATTTCTTTTGTTTTTTCTTTGATTTACCCATTTTGTTTGATAGGAACAACTCAGGAGGAAAGGGCCTGAGATCTTTCACCTTAGGTCAGATTTTATTTGTTTCCTACATAATCTGGTGATAGGATTTCACTATTCACCACAGATACAGGGTAACCATTACTTAAACACCTGAAAAGTTCACCAAAAAGCCACAAACTAAAAAAAAAAAAAAACTAAAAACTGGAAAAATTTAAAAAGCCCGAATTTTAGTTTTTAAATATTCCCGCGATCCATTGCGTGTTTTTTCGCCCCGTGAAAAGCGGCTTAACGCGCATGCCCGTAGGCTTTTAACGCGCACCGAGCACAAATGGCCAAAACCGGTAACGTGGTAAAATTTAAAAAACTTTTTTCTTGGGAAAATGGAAATGGTTGTGTACTGTGTAGCCCTGTAGTCGTGGAAAATAGTTTTAAAAAGCCCGAATTTTAGTTTTTAAATATTCCCGCGATCTATTGCGTGTTTTTTCGCCCCGTGAAAACCGGTTTAACGCGCATGCCCGCAGGCTTTTAACGCGCACCAAGCATAAATGGCCAAAACCGGTAACGTGGTAAAATTTGAAAAACTTTTTTGGAAAATGGAAATGGTTGTGTACTGTGTAGCCCTGTAGTCGTGGAAAATAGTTTTCCCTTGATTTTCCGCCGTGTTTTTCACAGTTTTGTGTGTTTCTGTTGATTCAGACAACTAAAATTAACTTCCAAATATTCACCATGTCATTGTGATAAGAGAGTGTGGAAAAAATTGTAGAGCTTTTCCCGTGAAGAAGTCTTTTATGACAACCACTTTACAAGATGTTCTAGACCAGAGATAAGGAAAGTTTTTATCTCCCTCGTTTGAACACTCGTCGGTAGTGTCAAAAACGATAATAAATTACCACTGTAAGTATTTTCTGCGTTTTAAATTACCTTTCTTACTACAAGAATGCATGGAGAACAAAGGTGGCAGCCATAAGTAAAAAATGATATCTACCGCTTAGATAAACATATTTATTTTTTTGTTTCAGATTTCACCATTACAAATCATGAAGTACAAAACCTCCCTTGTGTTCATATGTTTCTTGTTGCCATACATTGGTTTGTGCAAGAAAAAGTCAAAATCTGTGAGCACAATCATTGATGCTAAATGGCATCTCACACCCATTGCACTGGAAATCAGTGAATATCTTGCTGAAGATGATCCAAGCTTGTTTTGGCGCTATGTTGACTACATCAATGCTTTACAGCCAGCTCTTATAGATTCAGGTATTGTTATTTACAAATTTGGTACTTGTGCAGAAGTCACGTCCGTGGAATATTGCTACCAAAGGAACTGGCACAAACGAGCAGTGACTAATGTTATTATAGGGTTAGGTTAAACACAAGAAGGAGTTTTCACAATTAGAGCAGTGATTAGTGTTATTATAGGGTTAGGTTAAATACAAAAAGGAGCTTTTTTTTCCACGGACATGACTTCTGAAAAATTACCACAAATTTACTCAAGTTGTGCACTTCAGTCTATAAAAAAAAGGGTGTTTTCAATGCCCACCCAGGGCAGACTTTATCCTTTCCTGTCTTACTCCCCCCTTTGATTTTGGGATGATAAGACCTTAGCAGTTGCTGTTCCTTCATTAAACCCATTAAAAAGAGTAAGAAAAGCCAATAAAATTAGTGTTCTTAAAAGTGTATAAAAATACTAGCAATGTTTAACATTCCAATATGAGACAGCCCTTCCTTTTCTCTAATATCAAAGTCTTTGTCACTTATCCTCAATTTTTTCTTGATTTCAGGCACAGACAAAGACCGATATGAGCGTGCCCTAGGCGAGGCTAGCAGAATCCTGTCCAATTCTCAGCTCAACCTGCTCAAACTGTCTCTTGCAATGCATTCTGATTCCCCGCGGGTAGAAATGTACAATCAGATAGCTCTACAGCGGGGTGTCAAATGTCCTGTAGCACTGGACGTAGGTGATGCACTACTGTGTACACTGGACTCTCTGGAAAACACAATTAATAGCTATTTGGTGAGAATTTTTATTATCTACATGTTTTTCATATCACTGGATTATTTGAGTGTATTATTTTCATAGTTTCATTTAATTTTTCATATTTCGGTGTACGTTGTTTTCAGGTTTCGGGGTTGAAAATAGGAAAATCGAGTGATATTTTTTCTTTGGGCTTTTTGAAAGCCTTGGAAACCAATTGATGGGCAGCAATTTTTAAAAGTTATGGAATCTTCCTTTAAAGAGATGAAATAAAGAGAATGCACATTTCTTATTATGTACCATGAGGATGATGGGGAAATTCTTTTTTCACATTTGCAGCTTTCGCTGTCCGCCCCTGGTTGGCTTTCTAATAGGCAGGTAGAAAGCAGTAGGTATGAGTAGGTACCAGGAACAGTCCTGCCTTCAATTACCCTCCGTACACTTTATTGCATCCAAAGTCTCAGCTCTGCGCTGTCTATTTAGCTTTTTACATCGACTAAAGAGTACTTACTTAGCAATATTACATGTTCCTGCTCCAGGTTTGAATTCACAATAAGCTAATGTATTTCATGTACACAGAGATTACTGAGAAACCTACGTACTTCCCTTAGTCTTTAAAAGTTCTGGTACTTTAGTTTGTCTTCATCCTACATTAGGTAATTTTAAGGGTATATGTTCTGTATGTATAGTGATGACTTGTAAGGGAGATATTTTAGGTTTTAGGAGGAGAGGAGAGGAGAGAGAGGAGAAAGAGAAAGAAAGAGAGAGAAAGAGAGAGAAAGAGAGAGAGAGAGAGAGAAAGAGAGAGAGAAAGAAAGAGAGAGAGAAAGAAAGAGAGAGAGAAAGAAAGAGAGAGAGAGAGAGAAAGAGAGTAAGTCCTAGGTCATCGGTTTGATCAAAGACTGAGTTTCTGCTATCCTGCATTCATTCCCTCTCTTATTGGGATGATAAGATCTTCAAGAGAGAATAAAAAAATGATCTTTTTTTTTCAGGAGAGACAACCACGGAAGGTTCGTCTGTCAGGTTACGGTGTAGAGTTACAAATGAAGAGTACCGAATACAAGGCTACGGATGATGCCGCAGTACAAGATAAGACAGGAGCTGAATCAGTGGATGAGGACGAACAAGAAGTAGAGGGATTCAACTTTCAGAGACTCAAGTAAGTAGATCACTTCTTATCATGAATAATTTGTGATAAATAATTTGTGATAAATTCACTACTTTTTTAGGTATCACAGCATTAATAAGTGCCTCCTTTACTATTAATTCTCATTCATCATCAATCTTTTTACACTGGTAATGCCGCCACGTTTCGTTACTCATGAATAATTTGTGATGAAGCAGAGCCTTTTCACTACTTTTTTAAGTATCACAGCATTAATAAGTGCCTCCTTTACTATTAATTCTCATTCATCATCAATCTTTTTACACTGGTAATGCCGCCACGTTTCGTTTGAAACAATAACGAAGTTAGTGGAGATGACAAAACACCATTAATTACAGGATTACAAGTAATAAGTGAGAACTGTTACAAGTACACGTAAACAGTTATGGTACCTACTGGTCTATCCTAACAATAACAAAGAGGGTAAATTAACTCTCATTTCCTAATAGGCAGGGTAATGAATAAACAAACGAAGTAAAAAGACAATAAAATTTACAGGGAGACATAAATTTTTACTGGAAAAACCATCTCAAAACAACCAATTACCAGAATGTAGAAAATAAAGGAGCCTCAGTTAAAAAGAACACAAAACAGGGTAATGAATAAACAAACGAAGTAAAAAGACAATAAAATTTACAGGGACACATAAATTTTTACTGGAAAAACCATCTCAAAACAACCAATTACCAGAATGTAGAAAATAAAGGAGCCTCAGTTAAAAAGAACACAAAGAAGAGAGAATCAATTTTTAAATGGCCAAAAGCAATTACCTGGGAAACGGAAAACCAAACTGCTCTGGTTTTAGAAAAAGTCGCGTTCACAAGACCGTTGTTAGAAGGACTACATGGTAGGGAAAAGACATAATATACGGACTGTTAACCAAAAGGTGATGATAGGTATAGATTCGTATAAGCTTAACCCATTTTTTAGGGCAGTTGCCCCTATACTTAAGCATCAGCTCGGAGTGGGCTTTTGAGAGATGTATGGTAGGGAAAACACATAATATACGGACTGTTAACCAAAAGGTGATGACAGGTATAGATTCGTATAAGCTTAACCCATTTTTTAGGGCAGTTGCCCCTATACTTAAGCATCAGCTCGGAGTGGGCTTTTGAGAGATGTGTGATCTGTCATACGTAGGCTTGCCAAATATCCAAAATGTCGATTCGGGACGCGAATCCGCGAACATAATTGCCAAATCCGCGAACATAATCGCAAAGTTGGATAATTGTTGGCCTTAAAATATACTCGTATCTTAACGCCAACAATTACATACTGTACCAAAAATGTTGTTAGGGGATTTACTGAGGTTTCCTCCAAGTCCCTTTAATCAATACAACGCTGCATCAATTTCTGAGAGGATTACTAAAATAATTTAATTCCAGGGTGAAGTTACCTGAGACATTCTCTACCATTTAACCCCATTTTATTTCGATTGGTATTCTGCACCGATCTGGAACAGATTAATTTTTCTCTTGTTCCGTATTTTTATTCCCCGTCTTCCCCTCTTCTATTTCCACATGATGTATAACTATCTATGTCATACATATAACTATTTATGTTGTATAACTATCCATGTCATACCAACTCCTATTAGGTACGTGTGTGTGATGATAATGATAAATTGAAAATGATCATTTTCCCGCAAACATTGAGGACATCATCCGTTGTTATTATTTTTAGTTATTACTTTATCGCTCCTGTGTAGTCTCCTATTCTTTCCAATTCCGCAAGAATAAAAATATTATTTTTAGAGTTGAAAGAAAAACAATGAGTTTTTTTTCTATTATTTTTCTACCTATCATTTTTGTCATGAGTGTGTGGACGCTTTATCCATTAGTGCTTGCAGCCATTTTCATTTCAACACAATCCACCTGGATTCTAGGTTGGCAATTGTCCTTAACTGTGTTTCTCAATTATGATTTTGGGAGGTCTCCTGTGATAACTTTTTCTATATCTAACCGTTCAGTCAGTAGAGCCGAAAACCGCCAAAAAGCGGTAAAAACGGACAAAATGAGGTTCGAATACAGCTAACCGTTACTCCGATGATAATGCCCTAGAATGCCCCAGCCAGGGCGATTTGTATGCCATGGGCCCTGTACAGAGGTCCCTAGAATGGCAATCTAGACTGCATCAGCTTCATGGTTGTTTCATTCTGATAGCTGTGTGCCAGAGTTTGTTTAGCATACGACGTAAGTGTACGCGTATTATAATAATCTTTTTCTTCGCCTTTCCCCGTGTACAGACGGGGTCGGCGTTTTGCGTTAGCCTCTCAATCAGCCCCTAGCTAGGGTGATTGCTTTGGGCTGACATTTGGTTTTGGCTACAAATTTTACGAGTGGATGCCCTTCGCACTCAACTTTTGCTATTGCAGAAGAGATTAGTGAAAGGGATGAAGAGAGAGAGAAAGAGAGAGAGAGAGAGAAAAAGAGAGAGAGAAAGGGAGAGAGAGATGAGAAAGGGAGGAAGATAGGTAAGGGAAGAGGGAGGGAGAGAGCACCAATAATTTATTCTAAAATAATTTTCAGTCGCATGATGGTGATCGAGGAAATTTTTGTGCCTGCCAAACCAGAGGAAAATGTATTGGCAGAGAGTTTGGAACTCATTGTGGTCTAGGTAGCTTTTAGTAAAGTTAATATTCTTTGCCGGGTTTAAATTAAATAATGAAATTTTAATGGATTTGGAACTCATTGTGGTCTAGGTAGCCTTTAGTAAAGTTAATATTCTTTGCCGGGTTTAAATTAAATAATGAAATTTTAATGGGCTGTAATTATTTATACTATTTATAGACATAGGAATTGAGTGGATTAAGCGATTGGCAAAGAATGGTAATATTTTAACCTGTGAGTTACCTTCACCCGGGGATATTTCTCCCAAGCTATTACAGGAGAGGGTAAGCGGTAGTCGGTAAAAAATGGGAAAATATTGCAAACTAAAAACACCGAATGGAACACCAGAGTCACAAACGAAATGTAATACAGCATCATCACAGGAGCAGAGTAACTTTAATGCTATGCAAAACGCGTTCCCGTAATGGACTGGAAAAAGGGTTCTTCCCCTATCTCTTCCCGTCCCGTCCTGCCCCTTCTGTCCCGTCCTGTCCCATTGTTACGATGTGTTATCTATTTTTTAAATCCCCGGTTTTGTACAAACATTATTTCGTGTCCCGGGAGTGTACAGAGAAATCCCCTATCTCTTCCCGTCCCGTCCTGCCCCTTCTGTCCCGTCCTGTCCCATAGTTACGATGTGTTATCTATTTTTTAAATCCCCGGTTTTGTACAAACATTATTTCGTGTCCCGGGAGTGTACAGAGAAATAATAATCATTGTCTTCTCCTCTGTAATGGCGATAACATTAACTGGCGAAGGAAAAAAAAATGTTGATTTAAAAAAGGCAGGAGAGAAAAAAGGAACGAATATAGTCATGGTTGTACAACGTCGGGGAAAGAGGACCAAAGTGGGGAACCTTTTGGAAAATGCGTCCTCTCAACTGTTGCTAGACGTTAGACGTTGATGTCTTTTTAGTGCGCATTTTCACCATGATTGGTCTCTTGTTGTTCTTTTTCCGTATCTATAAACATAAGATAGAATGCTATTTTCTTCTTTCCCTTCTTCTTTTTCTCCTTTCTCTGTTTTTCCTTCTTTTTCTTCTCCTTCTTCTTATTCCTCTTCTTTGTGTATTTCTTAAAACAGCTACTTTTCGCACAATAAAACAGCGTTTTCCGTGATTCAAACTCTCTTGTTCAGAACTTTATTCTCATCTTAGAATTCCTAGATCTTTGATAATCCCTGTACCCCCAAGGTCAGGTTATCTATAAACATAGATAGAATGCTATTGTCTTCTTTCCCTTCTTCTTCTTCTTTCCCTTCTTCTTCTTTTTCTTCTTCCTCTTTTTCTCCTTCTCCTGTTTTTCCTTCTTCTCCTTCTTATTCCTCTTCTTTGTGTTTTTCTTAAAAAAGTAAAACAGCGTTTTCCGTGATTCAAACTCTCTTGTTCAAAACTTTATTCTCATCTTAGAATTCCTAGATCTTTGATAATCCCTGTACCCCCAAGGTCAGCTCAATTCCGTACAAAACAAGCCCACTCGAAGAAGAAGAAGAAGAAGGAGGAGGAGGAGAAAAAAAAAAAAGATTCTGACAAATTTCCTTTAACGAATAACTTTATTGACACTTATTGGACTTGGTGCCAATTTTTTTCTTTCTTTTTTTTCAAAAATAAAATACCGAGTGCCTTTTTACTTCCTTTCTCCCTCTCCCTCCCTCTCTCTTTCTTTCTCTCTCTCTAGCTCCCTCTATCTCTCCCTCCCTCTCTCTCCCTCTCTCTATCTCTCTTCCTCTCTAGCTCCTTCTATCTCTCTCTCCCTCTCTCTCGCTCTCTCTCCGTTTCTCTCTCTCTATCTCCCCCTCCCCAAGCTCTCCTTCTTCTTCCTTTTTTCTCGTTCGTTCGTTCCTTCTTTCCCCTTTCCCGCTCCTTCTTCTTCTTAACTTCCTTTTCTTGTAATATTCTCAGTCTAACAGTCCCCCCTCTGTAATAAGATCTCGTAAATACATCTGAAACATAACAGTTCTTTCTTTCGATTTCAAATTCAATTTTGTTTTTATCAGAAGATCTTTTGTTTGGGCTTAGATTCAAATCTGTCTTTCAAATAAATTTTGCTTAGGTATTTCTTTTAATTTTTATTTTCTTCAACATACCTAAGGTACCAGGGTACCACCTACCTTAGTAAGTCGGATAAAATCATGAAAATTACTTGAAAAGTTTTAAATGTTTCATCCAAATACTTTGCTTTACACATTATATGTACCTAGGTTTCTTAACTACGAGTAAAAAAAAAAAAAAATAGTGAAGATTTTAAAGTTTTAAACGTAACGTTTGAAATGGGTATTTGTTTTAGTTTTTCATTTCTTTTAATTATTTTTTCTTTCTTTTTCAACCTTTTTTGCCCTCCCACATAACAAAATAATGGAGTCCCTACCGTGTGCTTTCACCAATTGCATAGGTATCGAATTGACCTGTTTTCCTCCCTCATGTATTTCCTACTGCAAAAGACAATAGTCTTTGAAACATAAAATAAGCTCAAAAGAAGAACAATATTTTCTCTCTATTTATTTGAACATGGGATTCACTAGGGACAAGGTGCCCAGAATAAAACATAAAGTAAATAAATATAGAATAATATTTATAAATAAATATGGAATAATAAAAAAGAGGTAGAACCTCGAACATATTATACTGTGTGGCGAGGGATATTCAAGGAAGACCAGGATAGGAGAACGCCATCCGTTCCGAGGAACGATTCAATAACTGAACTAACAAAGTTTCAGCTTAACCATTTTTTGTTCCTCCGCAGAAGAAAAAAGTTTGTCCGATTTTCAAAAAGTCCCTAAAATCAATCCATGGCAACTTTATTTCCTTTTTAATGAGGTCTGTCTGTCAAGTAGTCACCCTGAAACACCCAGTATAAGACCCCACCCTCGCCACCCCGGCACCTTTTTTTCCAGGATAGTTTTTTTTTACCCACCCCGTAAGTCCCATACCACCTGGTACCTATACATATACCTTGGTACATGTGAATAGTAATGGTAGGGAAGAAAAAAATATCATATACTCACCTTTGAGAAGGAAGAGAGAGATAGAGTGAGAGAGATACTTTGGCTTCAAAGGAATTTTTCCCAAAGTTCGCATCATTCAATAATGTACGTGGGTTTAATAATCACTGGAAGCACATAACCTAATGGTGTGATGTGGCAGACAAGGATAACATTCCTTGTTCTATCATATTGGATAGAAATCAAAGGATAACATGGGTGGAAAGCTTTGGTGAAGTTCATAGCTGTTTCCATGAATTTCAAGCATTTGTTCACTGAATTAATATCGAATTAAAGTAATTATGGAGGTCAAACAAATTGGATTTTCAGAATTTTCCAATTTTCTATTGGGTATTCTAAGAATAGAACCAGCTCGATTACTCGATATATACAGTATTTCGGTTTGTTTGTAATGAGTTTTATTAAACTATAATTTTGTGCATTCAGTATTATGGCAAGCAGATAAAAAATCTATTTATGATGGTTCAATATAGGTTGCACGTTTTTTTTAGCAGTAGGCACTCAGAATCTCTTTGTGCAGACATCAGTGTTTATTGAAGCCTCTTGAGTACAGACAGACAATACATATTTTATACGTCTACAAAAGCTTGAAACAAAAGTATTAGGTACCTTTCGCCTATTTCCCATTATATCGTGTAGACGGTGCTTCAGAATAATGAGAGTGAGCTGGCACATTAAAGGAAACATCAGCATTTGGACTTCCATTATCTCAAATTGAATACTCCAAAGTACCCTACGTGCTGTGGCCTTCTCCACTATTGCAGTTCATTTTCAAATGACTCCAGCTTTGTACCTAATGGCTAGGAGTACCTACATGTGCTTTCCTTCTAACCGGTAATTTATTCCTGTTCTTTTCTCCGACAGGGTGGCTTGTTTCGAGTTAGGCTGAAAATATCTATAGGAAAATCTATTTCGTGTTCATAGTTAATATAGGTCGAGTGGGCGGGGCTTCGAACTCTTGACGTTCGCGCTCCTCCCGGCACAGTTGACCCCAACAAACATGAATGTAGGGTTGGGACATCGACATCGATGTTTTGAAAACATCGATACATCGAAACAAAAACATCGATGTCAACATCGATGTTTTTGATTACGATACATCGGATACTCGATACATCGAAGTTTAAAAACATCGATGTATCGAACATCGATGTTTTCGTCTCGATGTCCCAACCCTAGGTTGGGACACAATGGTTGGATAATAAAATTATAATAGTCCAAGTCAAATACCTCTAGTGGTTGGATAATTGTTGGCCTTAAAATATATTCGTATCTTAACGCCAACAATTACATACTGTACCAAAAATGTTGTTAGGGGATTTACTGAGGCTTCCTCCAAAAGTCCCTTTAATCAATACAACGCTGCATCTATTTCTGAGAGGATTACTAAAATAATTTAATTCCAGGGTGAAGTTACCTGAGACATTCTCTAACATTCTCTAACCCCATTTTATTTCGATTGGTATTCTGCACCGATCTGGAACAGATTAATTTTTCTCTTGTTCAGTATTTTTATTCCCCGTCTTCCCCTCTTCTATTTCCACATAATGTATAACTATCTATGTCATACATATAACTATTTATGTTGTATAACTATCTATGTCATACCAACTCCTATTAGGTACGTGTGTGTGATGATAATGATAAATTGAAATTGATCATTTGTCCCGCAAACATTGAGAACATCATCCGTTGTTATTATTTTTAGTTATTACTTTATCGCTCCTGTGTAGTCTCCTATTCTTTTCAATTCCGCAAAAATAAAAATATTATTTTTAGAGTTGAAAGAAAAACAATGAGTTTTTTTCTATTATTTTTCTATCAGTTTTGTCATGAGTGTGTGGACGCTTTATCCATTAGTGCTTGCAGCCATTTTCATTTCAACACAATCCACCTGGATTCTAGGTTGGCAAACACACATAAACTATCTGTATGCAGAGTGTATCCTGGACATATAGAGGTATTTCACACGAGTATATTACTTGGGTTTTAATACTAATGTAATACCGGGGTCGTAAATTTTCTAACGACATACATACTCGTTTTTACCCCTGGTTTTAGTCATTCGATACCCTTGCTAAAGTAGTACTTCTTCAGGAAATCATAAGGGAAAGCTGATGGGGATGTATGAGGAGGATCTTGCTCTTGCAATAGATTGAGCTCTTTTTGTCCATCAGCAGAAATAGACGCGGTGAAAAACCCATCGTAAAGTGGAAGATTGGTATCAGAAAAGAGCAAAGCAGAATGGAAACTGTACAGATCTTCAACAGCAAAGTAATTTGGATTTGGAAATTTCAGAATCAGACAATACGACCTCTGATGTGTGTAACTTGGGAAAAAATTGACCATTAACTCGAAATGGAAATGGTAAAAAAAGTACAATAAGCGATGTTTATTTACCTCATAATAGGTTTCAGTACATTTTAGCTCCAGGTAGACAATAGATGGAGAGAGAAAGTGTAACTTGGGAAAAAATTGACCATTAACTCGAAATGGAAATGGTAAAAAAAAGTACAATAAGCGATGTTTATTTACCTCATAATAGGTTTCAGTACATTTTAGCTCCAGGTAGACAATAGATGGAGAGAGAAACCCTTGCCTCTCCTTTGTCCTTTACCTCTTCCTTGTCTTTTTCCTTCTTTCCTTTACCTTTCCAACTGCTTCTTCTACCTCCCTTCCTCCGAGCATCTCATCTCTCATAACATGACTTCCCCGTAGTACATACATATTTATGCATTATAGCACTTGGAAAATTTTAGTCCTTGCCTCTCCTTTGTCCTTTACCTCTTCCTTGTCCTTTTCCTTCTTTCCTTTACCTTTCCAACTGCTTCCTCTACCTCTCCTCACCATTCCTTTCCCTTCCTCCGAGCATCTCATCTCTCATAACATGACTTCCCCGTAGTACATACATATTTATGCATTATAGCACTTGGAAAATTTTAGATCTTTTTTTTTTACACACATAAACTATCTGTATGCAGAGTGTATCCTGGACATATAGAGGTATTTCACACGAGTATATTACTTTGGTTTTAATACTAATGTAATACCGGGGTCGTAAATTTTCTAACAACATACATACTCGTTTTAACCCCTGGTTTTAGTCATACGATACCCTTGCTAAAGTTGTACTTCTTTAGGAAATCATAAGGGAAAGCTGATGGGGATGTATGAGGAGGATCTTGCTCTTGCAATAGATTGAGCTCTTTTTGTCCATCAGCAGAAAATAGCATAGCATCAGTTACATTTCAACTGTGAAGATTGGAACGGAAAGATTTAAAAGGGGCTCTGCAAAAAAATTGTATAAATGGCAGAGATTATAGGAAACATAGCACTAAGTAGAGAAAAATATAACCTAAGTATCTATACAAAGAGAAAAAAAAAAAACGTTCGTACGAATGACGTTAAATACAATTTGTTTCTACTGAAATACACACAGACAAGAGTAGGATTGAGAAAGGCGTAGAGAAAAAACGAAAGAGCAGAATAAAGTTTGTAAAAATACTGCAGCAGAAAAAAAGGAGAAAAAAGGAACGAATACAGTCATGGTTGTACAACGTCAGGGAAAGAGGACCAAAGTGGGGAACCTTTTGGAAAATGCGTCCTCTCAACTGTTGCTAGACGTTAGACGTTGATGTCTTTTTAGTGCGCTTATCAAATTGATTGATATTCTACCAGAAATGTTAGAGTATACTGATGAAGTGATAATGATGATTATAGGTAGGTACGTTTTGGAAGTAGTCATATTATTTTGACCAACAATATTATGTAGGTAGGTATTTATTAGAGTGTGTAAATAAAAATAATAATTATTATTGTTAGTTCATAATACTGACTTGTATAGGATTACCAGTAAATGAAATCCCTCTATTTAAAACCTCTGAAACCCATTATTGCCAGAAATGTTGGAGTATACCTACTGATGAAGTGATAATGATGATTATAAGTAGGTACGTTTTGGAAGTAGTCATATTTGACCAACAATATAGGTATAGGTAGTTAATAAAATTATTATTGTTAGTTCATAATACTGACTTGTATAGGATTACCAGTAAATGAAATCCCTCTATTTAAAACCTCTGAAACCCATTATTATCCGTCGTTTTTAGTGAACCCAAATCAACCTGGGTCCGTTATTGGGGCACCTCCCCCTATTCGCATTATTGATTGGTACAATGAAGTTATGTAGTTCGTGATGTTACCTCTCTTGTTCTGACAGATTAATTTTTCTCTTGTTCAGTATTTTTATTCCCCGTCTTCCCACTCTTCTATTTCCACATAATGTATAACTATCTATGTCATACATATAACTATTTATGTTGTATAACTATCTATGTCATACCATCTCCTATTAGGTACGTGTGTGCAATGATAATGATAAATTGAAATTGATCATTTGTCCTGCAAACATTGAGGACATCATCCGTTGTTATTATTTTTAGTTATTACTTTATCGCTCCTGTGTAGTCTCCTATTCTTTTCAATTCCACAAAAATAAAAATATTATTTTTAGAGTTGAAAGAAAAACAATGAGTTTTTTTCTATTACTTTTCTATCATTTTTGTCATGAGTGTGTGGACGCTTTATCCATTAGTGCTTGCAGCAATTTTCATTTCAACACAATCCACCTGGATTCTAGGTTGGCAATTATTTCACCACTTTATTTGGGACTGAAAATTTCGCCATTTTATCTCAAAAGCAGCATTTTTGTGTAAATGGAGAGAGGAAAAAAAAGAGGGTATGAAAAAGCACTCTCTTTATACTCTTTATAGTGTGTAGAACTGTAGAACAATGGGGAAAGTTTGAGATAACGTGCACGGTCAGGGTAGGGTTTTTTAGGGTAGAAAAAGGGGGTGAGTTTTTTGAGGGTAGTAAGGGAGCTTTGAGGTATTAGAATACAGAAGTGGGTACGGTACCATTGAGAGGAAAGAGCGTGGGAGACTGTTTTATTATTTTCTGACCCAAGTCACGTTAAACGACCCCTTTTCCTTGCCTCCAGACGCGGTGAAAAGTCCATCGTAAAGTGGAAGATTGGTATCAGAAAAGAGCAAAGCAGAATGGAAACTGTACAGATCTTCAACAGCAAAGTTATTTGGATTTGGAAATTTCAGAATCATACTATACGACCCCTGATGTGTGAAACTTGGGAAAAAATTGACCATTAACTCGAAATGGAAATGGTAAAAAAAAAGTACAATAAGCGATGTTTAATTTACCTCATAATAGGTTTCAGTACATTTTAGCTCCAGGTAGACAATAGATGGAGAGAGAAAAAAGCATTGTTCATTTTCAACCAATCCCAACAATTTTCTGACATGTACAAAGCGCCAGATTTTATATAATTATCCCCATCTGGCCCATTTTCTCTCTGGGGTCCCATAGCACCTTCCCTTCCCCTGTTAACATTTATGACTGATTTCAATTTACGGTAATTATCCCCATCTGGCCCATTTTCTCTCTGGGGTCCCATAGCACCTTCCCTTCCCCTGTTAACATTTATGACTGATTTCAATTTACTACTGCTGTCAGGGCTGTTCATAGGAATTGAACTCGGACCCCTCATCATCGAGCCCGGGAATGAGAGCATTTAATCCCGAATGAACCTCCCTACCCTCCCTGAAAACAGCCCTGACTGTTCCCTCAAAGCCCACCCTCCCTACCTCCGCCTCCTCAAAACGGGACCGTGTTAGTCTCTCGAGGTGTGACAGATAAAACTGAAAAGGAAGAGTGACAAGCAATTATTTTTGTCTCGACTATTACAACAGCTTCCCTTTGTCCATTACACATCATCGCTGCGAAAAGGGAGCGATGGGGAGAGAGCTAGCAACAGGGGGAGTAGAGGAAGGGAAGTATTGTGGGGATGTCACAGTTTGCAATTTTTTATACAGTGTGTTTTGGTTGGTTGAATCTAACGTTGTCTACTTTGTTTGAGAAATATCTAAATCAAAATTGCGGATGCTAAAAACTCTAAGAAGCCAAGACTAGTTTAGTGAGAACACACCGAAAAAATTCTCCTTTACCTATGTGATGAAAGACCCAAGAGGAGATGTGAAAATTAGCTAAACTAACTTCTTTTGTCTAGCGTTAAATAATAATTTCAAGTTTTCTACACATTATAAATAAGTATTACCGTTCTTGCACAGTGACTGGGACCTTTGTGTGGACACAATAGTGACTGGAACGAGATCTAATTAATAATTAGGGCACACCTGATGTTTTAAAACTCAGCCAAAAAACATCTCCATCAGGGTGAGACAGGCAAAATCCCTCCTCAAAACGGGACCGTGTTAGTCTCTCGAGGTGTGACAGATAAAACTGAAAAGGAAGAGTGACAAGCATTATTTTTGTCTCGACTATTACAACAGCTTCCCTCTGTCCATTACACATCATCGTTGCGAAAAACATGGGAGGGAGCGATGGGGAGGGAGCTAGCAACGGGGGGAGTAGAGGAAGGGAAGCACTGTAGGGATGTCACAGTTTGCAATTTTTTATACAGTGTGTTTTGGTCGGTTGAATCTAACGTTGTCTACTTTGTTTGAGAAATATCTAAATCAGAATTGCGTATGCTAAAAACTCTAAGAAGCCTAGACTAGTTTAGTGAGAACGCACCAAAAAAAATTCTCCTTTACCTATGTGAAAGACCCAAGAGGAGATGTAAAAATTAGCTAAACTAACTTCTTTTTCTAGCGTTAAATAATAATTTCAAGTTTTCTACACATTATAAATAGGTATCACCGTTCTTGCACAGTGACTGGGACCTTTGAGTGGACACAATAGTGACTGGGACGAGATCTAATTAATAATTAGGGCACACCTGATGTTTTAAAACTCAGCCAAAAAAACATCTCCATCAGGGTGAGACAGTCAAAATCCCAGTGAAATTTATTTCCTCCAGATTAAAAAAAAAAAAAAAAAATGAAAAAACGAAACGAAAACTTAAATTTAATACCTAAGGTATTAAATTTAAGGTACACCTTATAATATGTTGGTTGAAAAATATAACATTCCACATCATGGATTTTTATTCAGTGCACTTTTGGTGACCTAAGTGAATTGCAGCTTTGTCAAAAACGTTCGTTGCCACCCTGAACACATTCATTTCACAAAGCTCAAAGCACAAACTCCCATTATGGATGTAAATCAGATTAGGAGCGGAATGAAAAAAAAAGGAACTGAAACTTGCTGAAATTTATGATTTTGCACGAAGGAAATTACTGCACAATAATCTACGATATAATTTCCAATTAAGGAACTGAAACTTGCTGAAATTTATGATTTTGCACGAAGGAAATTACTGCACAATAATCTACGATATAATTTCCAATTATTCAGAGAGGTTGCACTTTTTTGTTATCAATTCAACTCAGCCGAGGGAAGATGAAGGGGGAAGCAACTTTATGGGTTAGGTAAAAAGTTCACGTGTTCAGTACTCACGGACTTTTCTCACACGATCTGAGAAGATTCTCGTTACCAACCCCAAACCTTCTGGTAAAAATTTCAACCGGATTCAATCCTTAACGGCGGAGGTGTGTCTACACGTATTCAAATACTTTCGATCAACGTCGATTGATGTTGATCGACGGCCGGTCGACTATGTTTGGACACCCCTTTAGAGACCGTTGCTCCGTTGAGAGTGGTGGAACCGATAGCCAATCACTGCTTCCTCCTTGCAACCCTCTGTCCCTTTTACCTTGAGGATCCCTCTTCAGCCGTCAGCAATTTCTTTGTCTACCTCCCTGCTAGCACGCGAATACTTTTCAACGTCGATTGATGATGATCGACGGCCGGTCGACTATGTTTGGACACCCCTTTAGAGACGTTGCTCCGTTGAGAGTGATGGAACCGATAGCCAATCACTTCTTCCTCCTTGCAACCCTCTGTCCCTTTTACCTTGAGGATCCCTCTTCAGCCGTCAGCAATTTCTTTGTCTACCTCCCTGCTAGCACGTCTTCCAACACCTGAAGATGACATGACGTGAAAATCCCTCTGATAAAAAAATCACGAAACTTTACGGCTTGCATGGAAGCAGTAAAGAACTAATTATAATTTCCGGAAAGCGTGATAATTATGATTTGTGGGTGTGCTAATTGAGACTTTGGGTGGGAGAGAGGATTCAGCAAGGGGCTGTTCTATAAGATACTTTGCACTCTGATATAGACAGTTCTATAAGTAGGGTTGCCAACCTTCTCGCATTTCCCGGGACATCCCGTATTTTTGGGAAAATAAAATGTTCCGCCGGGACAGACCGTTTTTTTTCCAAATCGACGGAAAAAATATGAACGGACTCAGTACTGGGAAAAACGACCTAATAATAATAATAAAAAAATAATCTAAAATCCTTTACAATTTCTCCAATTACCGACCTACATCTTTCTTTCGTGGTCTTAGGAGGGTAAGTTAGATCGGAAGAGTCCAAGAGCAAGAAGTCTCGGAAATTCTCAGGAAAGCAGTCTGACTTGACCACCGGTATATTCATACATGCCATAAACCAGTGACCTTGTCGGAACCGAAATAAAAGCAGGGATGAGTACAAAAAATGCGTTTGCCTTGAGAGGTGCAGTTATTTTAATGCACGACGACGTGCCTTACCACGTAAGGGTAAGCATCTTGTACCCGACTCTTCTTCCCTTCCTTCTGTCTGTTACTTATTGCTCTGTATTTACACCCAAGAAGAACTGTTACCCCCTGTCGAATACTATAAGGGAGGTGGTTCCATGTCATGCAGGGATGTCTCCATCCCATTTAGGCGGAATTTTATCCCTTTTTATCGATGTGAATACAATTTTTAGTCATAATTGTTCGAGAACGTAGTCGCAAACTGAGAAAACGATACATGTCACACTCGTGCGTCTCATACATGTAACATGTAAACATTTGTCATGGTTTTCAATCGATGTCCATAACTCTAACTCTCTTATCT
>NW_007377768.1:171527-228233 GCF_000475195.1 Diaphorina citri
AGGAAATCATAAGGGAAAGCTGATGGGGATGTATGAGGAGGATCTTGCTCTTGCAATAGATTGAGCTCTTTTTGTCCATCAGCAGAAAAAATAGAACCAGTATCGATCATTGAGCATCGAGCATGGTTGGTATTTGGATGGGATCGTATACTATTACGAGTAGTCGAGAAACAAAACCTGATTCAGGTACGCATTAGGTATCCGTAAACTCAGACCTAGTTTATCCACCTTTAAGGTATTAAATTTAAGGTACACCTTATAATTAATATGTTGGTTGAAAAATATAACATTCCACATCATGGATTTTTATTCAGTGTACTTTTGGTGACCTAAGTGAATTACAGCTTTGTCAAAAACGTTCGTTGCCACCCTGAACACATAATTTGTGCACCTTTGGTCGTCAGATGCTTAAACTCCTGGCCTAGTCGATCGCCTATGTTTGGAGTTTTGGACATATCATCTTTCAGTTCCTAGTCCTTCACACAAAACATAAAGGTAATTTCGTCCAAACCGGATCATAAATGGAAATGGCATGTCCCTAGCCTTGAGCTCTTGGTACTGAACTGCGACTAGTCATTAAAGCGCTCTCTACTGATATTTATGTGTTTAATGTTCCCGGGCACGAGGATTGGAGAGAAGGGGAGGGGGCATTGGGAGGGATGAAAGGGAGTTTGAGGAGAGGATAGGGGACTGAAAAGGGTTTGGGGGGAACTCAGAGAATCGCGCGTGACTTTTGCATTGTATATCCTAATTAAAATTTACAATTATTATACAGAACACACATAGGGGACTGCAAAGGGTTTGGGGGGAACTCAGAGAATCGCGCGTGACTTTTGCATTGTATATCCTAATTAAAATTTACAATTATTATACAGAACACACTTAGGGGACTGAAAAGGGTTTGGGGGGAGCTCAGAGAATCGCGCGTGACTTTTGCATTGTATATCCTAATTAAAATTTACAATTATTATACAGAACACACCGAAAATTTTTCTCTCTCTTCTCTCTCTGGTTCTCACTTTATCTCTCTCCCTTCTCTCTCTCTCTCTCTCTCTCTCTCTCTCTCTCTCTTTCTCTCTCTCTCCCTTCTCTCTCTCTTTCTCTCTCTCCCTTCTCTCTCTCTTCTCTCTTTCTCCCTCCCTCCCCTTTATCTCTCTCTATTCTCTTTCTCTCCCCAATGTTCTTCCTCATCTCTCTTTCCCCCGTCGTTTACCTTCGACTTTTTTTCTGGATTCAAAATGGAGATTTTTATGCTTATTGGACTCTTGCTTTTCCCTTATCTGGTTCTCACTTTATCTCTCTCTCTCCATTCTCTCTTTCTCCCTCCCTCCTCTTTATCTCCCTCTATTCTCTTTCTCTCCCCAATGTTCTTCCTCATCTCTCTTTCCCCCGTCATTTACCTTCGACTTTTTTTCTGGATTCAAAATGGAGATTTTTATGCTTATTGGACTCTTGCTTTTCCCTTATTTATTTATTTTGCGCGCGGAGGAAAAAATGACTCTCATAATGTGGTCGCTGTATTAGCGGAGGTAGCGCACGTAGTAGAATAGCATTGGATAGAATGGAATAGAATAGAAATGGGGAATAAACTCTTCGGCAAAGGTGGGAACTTTAATTAAAAATTTGGGAGCCGGATTGGTTTTTTTTTCAGCAGACACGTTTAGCGGACGGTTTTGGTGTTTGAGGCATTGAAACAAAGGGGTGTGGAGGAGAGAGAGGGAGGGGGAGGGGGAGAACAACCAGTGAGTGAGTAAGTTATTGGTGGAGATGTCAAAAGACAGCGTTCCATTTACGGATACAATGAGTATAAACTAACATAAATATCTACTATCTAGCGTAACTATCTGGAAATTTCACAAAACTTATCCCTCAAACTAACTCCAAAGTAGTTAAATCTTCCAAATAGATCCTCTCCGTTGGAATTTGGAGTAAATTTTCCTGAATTCTCAATTGAAAACAATAATAATTTTATTACAGAAACGTACATTCCCCTAACGCCATTTTGGGGGTAAATTCCCCCCCCCCCCCCAAAAAAAAATCCACGCCCTTTTCCCACAAAACAATGTTCACCCGGTAAATTTCCCCCCCGCAAATATAAATCGACGACCTTTTCCCAAATAATAATGTTGACCACATAATTTTCTACCCTCTTTCCCCATTTTCGTTCCCTTCATTGCTCTTCTCTCCCTTCTTGCATTCTTTCTCCTCTCTCTGCTCTTCTCTCCCTTCTTCCTTTCCTCCCTCCCTCTTCGCACTTCTATGGCGGGAATAATCATGCGGTTTTTTGGGTGGACTACAAGGAAGGGAGGACTGGGGGGGTTTGAGTGGAGAGGGAGGTAGAGTGGTTGCAGGCTGATTTTGATGGAATGGGGATTTAATGGGGTATAGCGGAGATAATATGCAGAAGAGATTAGTGGAAGGGACGAAGAGAACATCTTTCTTTCGTGGTCTTAGGAGGGTAAGTTGCACGTTATTCTCTCAATCTCAATACCTGTACTACTTTGGTTGTACAAATGTACAATGTACATACTTGTACTTACATAGCAAAAGATCAAACGTATGCAAGAGTTGTAATACTATTTTTACATAAGTTGTACTATTTTTCCTATTTTAAGGATTTACCTACCTCTGTAGGGATATGTACCTTGGTGAGGGAATATCATAAGCTCCCCCATTTCCAAGAAGAACCACATTTATGTTGGTTATTCATGTTTCTTCCTTCCCTTCTTCTCAGTCCATGTTTACATGGGAATCCACATTCCGTGCAGCAGGCAGTAATTTTATTACGTGGAGAGTTCCGTTTGTAAAAACATGGAGTAGGACAAAAGAAAGCCAAGGCTGTTCACAGTGCACCCAATACCGTACATACTTATATCACAGTTAGTCTGAAAAGGATCTTAAAGCTCTGAAGAACAGAACCTTGACGGCAAACGTTGTTCTTATGATCATTTCTTTGTAATATTAGGTACCCAATTTTAATTGTAAATTTGTCAGCGATATCTCGATGTTCAATGCTGCCTACTTACACTAGAAATTTTATTCTAATCAATCAATGGTTTCTTTTCTTTTAGTTGATTATGATACTTGTTTAAATATCTTAGAGATTGGACTACCTATTTTCTATTTATGTTGGTTATCCATGTTTCTTCCTTCCCTTCTTCTCAGTCCATGTTTACATGGGAATCCACATTCCGTGCAGCAGGCAAGTATTTTATTACATGGAGAGTTACCGTTTGTAAAAACATGGAGGACAAAAGAAAGCCAAGGCTGTTCACAGTGCACCCAATACCGTACATACTTATATGGCCACAGTGGTTAGTCTGAAAAGGATCTTAAAGCTCTGAAGAACAGAACCTTGACGGCAAACGTTGTTCTTATGATCATTTCTTTGTTATAGGTACCCAATTTTAATTTTAACTTTGTCAGCGATATCTCGATGTTCAATGCTGCCTACTTACACTAGATATTTTATTCTAATCAATCAATGGTTTCTTTTCTTTTAGTTGATTATGATACTTGTTTAAATATCTTAGAGATTGGACTATAGGTACCTGGCAAAGGTTGTTCTTATGATGATTTCTTTGTTATAGGTACCCAATTTTAATTGTAACTTTGTCAGCGATATCTCGATGTTCAATGCTGCCTGCTTACACTAGATATTTTATTCTAATCGATCAATGGTTTCTTTTCTTTTAGTTGATTATGATACTTGTTTAAATATCTTAGAGATTGGACTACCTATTTTCTTTTCTTTCTTTCATAGAAAACTTTTATTTGAGTGCTTTTTGGCAGGACGCACCATTGCATAACTTGTGCTTGTTATTTGTATGGAGAGAGAGAGGGGGAGGGAGGGGGAGGGGGAGAACAACCAGTGAGTGAGTAAGTTATTGGTGGAGATGTCAAAAGACAGTGTTCCATTTACGGATACAATGAGTATAAAGTAACATAACTATCTACTATCTAGCGTAACTATCTGGAAATTTCACAAAACTCATCCCTCAAACTACCTCAAAAGTAGTTAAATCTCCCAAAAGAGATCTTCTCCGTTGGAATTTGGAATAAATTTTCCTGAATTCTCAATTGAAAACAATAATAATTTTATTATAGAAACGTACATTCCCCTAACGCCATTTTGGGGGGTAAATTCCCCCCCCCCCGCAAATATAAATCGACGACCTTTTCCCAAATAATAATGTTGACCACATAATTTTCTACCCTCTTTCCCCATTTTCGTTCCCTTCATTGCTCTTCTCTCCCTTCTTGCATTCTTTCTCCTCTCTCCCTCCCCATTTTGGCTCCCTTCGTTGCTCTTAACTCCCTCCTTGCATCCTTTCTCCTCTCTCTGTTCCTCTCTCTCTTCTTCCTTTCCTCCCTCTTCGCACTTCTATGGCGCGAATAATCATGCGGTTTTTTGGGTGGACTACAAGGAGGGGAGGACTGGGGGGTTTGAGTGGAGAGGGAGGTAGAGGGGTTGCAGGCTGATTTTGATGGAATGGGGATTTAATGGGGTATAGCGGAGATAATATGCAGAAGAGATTAGTGGAAGGGACGAAGAGAGAGAGAGAGAGAGAGACGAGAGAGAGAGAAAGAGAGAGAGAGAAAGGGAGAGAGCACCAATAATTTATTCTAAAATAATTTTCAGTCGCATGATGGTGATCGAGGAAATTTTTGTGCCTGCCAAACCAGAGGTCTGTGTGTGATTGAAAATGTATTGGCAGAGTTTGGAACTCATTGTGGTCTAGGTAGCTTTTAGTAAAGTTAATATTCTTTGCCGGGTTTAAATTAAATAATGAAATTTTAATGGGCTGTAATTATTTATACTATTTATAGACATAGGAATTGAGTGGATTAAGCGATTGGCAAAGAATGGTAATATTTTAACCTGTGAGTTACCTTCACCCGGGGATATTTCTCCCAAGCTATTACAGGAGAGGGTAAGCGGTAGTCGGTAAAAAATGGGAAAATATTGCAAACTAAAAACACCGAATGGAACACCAGAGTCACAAACGAAATGTAATACAGCATCATCACAGGAGCAGAGCAACTGTAATGCTATGCAAAACGCGTTCCCGTAATGGACTGGAAAAAGGGTTCCCCCTATCTCTTCCCGTCCCGTCCTGCCCCTTCTGTCCCGTCCTGTCCCATAGTTACGATGTGTTATCTATTTTTTAAATCCCCGGTTTTGTACAAACATTATTTCGTGTCCCGGGAGTGTACAGAGAAATAATAATCATTGTCTTCTCCTCTGTAATGGCGATAACATTAACTGGCGAAGGAAAAAAAAATGTTGATTTAAAAAAGGCAAAAAAGCACCGAGACCGTCGTGCTGAGTAATAATAATTAAATAAACTTTAGTCACCCGACCTTTTTGATACCGGGGTACAAGGAAAATGACACCACGACTCCTCCTTTGGTAAAAGCAGCTGGCTATCCTCTCTATCTACCAGAAATAAAGGAACAACGTAACGAATAGGTCAAAAAAACCGAAAAAAACTGCTGTAGAACTAAACCTTAAACTTGGAATAAGATCCCTTCTTGAACCCAAAAACGTGGCAAAATTCCTTCATGTGCTCAACATTTTTGCCTAATTTCATGGAAAATAGAAATTGGACTATATACCTACATCAAGACCATCCAGCTAACCACACCTATAAAAGTGTCAAGATAAAGTCGGTTGTGTTCTCACAAATTTTCGTTCATGATTCCAGGTATTTTCAGGTTTCCAGTATGAGAAATTATTATTACCTGTCAAATAAAGTAAAAAAAGTAGCTCATCCCTAATAGGGAATTCAGCTAAAAATAGATTCCGAAATACCTAAGCAAGGAAATGGTGCACATTCTTCTACAGTAGCTCATCCCTAATAGGGAATTCAGCTAAAAATAGATTCCGAAATACCTAAGCAAGGAAATGGTGCACATTCTTCTACAAGTAGCTCATCCCTAATAGGGAATTCAGCTAAAAACAGATTCCGAAATACCTAAGCAAGGAAATGGTGCACATTCTTCTACAAGTGTGCATGGAACCCATAATATTTTTCTAGTGGAAATGCAATTCCAAGTTTTCTGGGTTCAGTTTTACGACACCTGACACGACTGACGGGGGAGAAAGAGGTGTGATGAGCGAAAATTTGCAAAGAATCCCAGGAATGTGCTAGTTCTAAATGGGAAAATGTTTGCACATTCAGATGGAAAATAATTTCACACTCTCCTCCCTCTTTCCTTCTTTCCTCTCTCTCTTTCTCTTCCCCTCTCACCCACACCCACATGATTTGCTTGCTTCTTTTTCTTCTTTTATTATGAACATTTCTCCCCTCTCTCCCTTTTTCTCAATTTCTCCCCTTCCGTCCATCTCTCTCTCTCTCTCTCTCTCTCTCTCTCTCTCTCTCTCTCTTTTTTTCTCTCTCTCTTTCCCCGCTCTCTTTCTCTTCCCCTCTCACCCACACCCACATGATTTGCTTGCTTCTTTTTCTTCTTCTATTATGAACATTTCTCCCCTCTCTCTCTTTTTCTCAATTTCTCCCTTTCCGTCCATCTCTCTCTCTCTCTCTCTCTCTCTCTCTCTCTTTCTCTAACCCTGTCTATCTCTCCAAAGGTACAAGAAACGATAAAGGTAATCCCCACTTGAAGACATTTTCATAAAATGATAACATCTTTGTTTTCCTTTTGAAACCGCACCATTATTTTCACCATGATTGGTCTCTTGTTGTTCTTTTTCCGTATCTATAAACATAGATAGAATGCTATTTTCTTCTTTCCCTTCTTCTTCTTCTTCTTTTTCTCCTTCTCCTTCTTCTGTTTTTCCTTATTTTTCTTCTTCTCCTTCTTCTTATTCCTCTTCTTTGTGTATTTCTTAAAACAGTTTCCGTGATTCAAACTCTCTTGTTCAGAACTTTATTCTCATCTTAGAATTCCTAGATCTTTGATAATCCCTGTACCCCCAAGGTCAGCTCAATTCCGTACAAAACAAGCCCACTCTGACGCTTAGAAGTGGCGGCAAACAGCCCTAAAACTTGGGTTAGGCTTAAACGAATCTACTCCCAAGGTACCAGGATAAATAGCATAGCATCAGTTACATTTCAACTGTGAAGATTGGAATGGAAAGATTTAAAAGGGGCTCTGCAAAAAAGTTGTATAAATGGCAGAGATTATAGGAAACATAGCACTAAGTAGAGAAAAAAATAACCTAAGTATCTATACAAAGAGAAAAAAAAATGTTCGTACGAATGACGTTAAATACAATTTGTTTCTACTGAAATACACACAGACAAGAGTAGGATTGAGAAAGGCGTAGAGAAAAAACGAAAGAGCAGAATAAAGTTTGTAAAAATACTGCAGCAGAAAAAAAGGAGAAAAATAAAAGCAGCATTTTTGTGTAAATGGAGAGAGGAAAAAAAGGGTATGAAAAAGCACTCTCTTTATACTCTTTATAGTGTGTAGAACTGTAGAACAATGGGGAAAGTTTGAGATAACGTGCACGGTCAGGGGAAAGAGGACCAAAGTGGGGAACCTTTTGGAAAATGCGTCCTCTCAGCTGTTGCTAGACGTTAGACGTTGATGTCTTTTTAGTGCGCTTATCAAATTGATTGATATTCTACCAGAAATTTTGGAGTATACCTACTGATGAAGTGATAATGATGATTATAAGTACGTTTTGGAAGTAGTCATATTTGACCAACAATATAGGTATAGGTAGTTAATAAAATTATTATTGTTAGTTCATAATACTGACTTGAATGGGGAAAGTTTGAGATAACGTGCACGGTCAGGGTAGGGTTTTTTAGGGTAGAAAAAGGGGGTGAGTTTTTTGAGGGTAGTAAGGGAGCTTTGAGGTATTAGAATACAGAAGCATCCGTCGTTTTTAGTGAACCCAAATCAACCTTGGTCCGTTATTGGGGCACCGTCCCCCTATTCGCATTATTGATTGGTACAATGAAGTTATGTAGTTCGTGATGTTACCTCTCTTGTTCTTGCATAACTTTGTTACGACAACGTTTCAAATGAGCTTGTTCCTTGTTCTGTTACAAAGTCTCTGTCTTGTATACTCCTCCCTGAGAAAACTTTATCACCTCTTTGGTGGATCCGCTACATTATCACTGTTTTCTCTTTGCTTCTGCCCAAAGAGCTTATCAGACTTTCCGTTGTATGTGCTTCGCTTTTGTCTCCTTCGTAAGAGATAATAGTGTGAATAGGAGAAGATTAGCTGATATCTTTTAGGGTTATACTTCTAAGTCCTGAACAACCACTGACAAACGCTGCTGGTCTGTTGGTTTGGGACAAAGGTTGTCGCATTAAGGTCGAGTTTTATCACCGTGAATTTCTTCAGGATTGAGTTCAATCCGAGGTTGACCTGGCTAGGGAAATCATCGAGGGAAATCATCAGGGAAATCCTCGTTTCATCTCATTACCGATACCGAGTTGGTAAAACCCAGCATAAGGGCAAGGGAGTTGAGGCTAGGTTGGTAACGAAGTTTTCTTTTAATTGACCAAACGATGTGATGACCAAGATTTTTAAGAGTTCAATCCGAAGTTGACCTGGCTAGGGAAATCCTCGAGCCCTGGTATAGAGAAATCCTCGTTTCATCTCAATACCGATACCGAGTTGGTGAACCCCAGCATAAGGGCAAGGGAGTTGAGGCTAGGTTGGTAACGAAGTTTTCTTTTAATTGACCAAACGATGTGATGACCAAGATTTTTAAATGGATTATTTTGTAATATGAATAATATAATATGACTAGCAGCTTTGCGACAACTTTTGAATCCTCTGAGTTTGACGAACATGTCAAGGAAAATAATTGCTCCTTTTTGTTACATATAAGATTTCAGACCCCATTTGGCTTTGTCCCAGAAGTTTTCCAGGCCCGTGTTGGGCCTTTTTTTTCCAAATATTTATAATTTATAAAGATGAACTTTTTATACTAGACATCTAACTAATGCCAAGAGTGCCAAGGTAAACTTGCGAAAGTTCCATGTTTCAGATTGCATCAAGGAAGAAAGCCTAACAAAAGGTGAAGACAGCACTATATTATTTATGTTTATTACTGTATAAGGGTACTTCAACAGTTCGTACAGGGCAATTTTTCCAAAGTCTCCTGACAGATTAAACCCGGAGTGAAGAGTAATACTGACGGAAAAAGAATGGGGTGGAAAATTGAAAACTTTTATAAGATAATACCTTTTTTTTCTCCTTCTTTTTTTTGTAGACTTTTCTTTTTAATAAAAATGTATCACCTCTTTGGTGGATCCGCTACATTATCACTGTTTTCTCTTTGCTTCTGCCCAAAGAGCTTATCAGCCTTTCCTTTGTATGTGCTTCGCTTTTGTCTCCTTCGTAAGAGATAATAGTGTGAATAGGAGAAGATTAGCTGATATCTTTCAGGGTTATACTTCAAATTCCTGAACAACCGCTGACAAACGCTGCTGGTCTGTTGGTTTGGGACAAAGGTTGTAGCATTAAGGTCGAGTTTTATCACCGTGAATTTCTTCAGGATTAAGTTCAATCCGAGGTTGACCTGGCTAGGGAAATCCTCGAGCCCTGGTATAGGGAAATCCTCGTTTCATCTCAATACCAATACCGAGTTGGTAAACCCCAGCATAAGGGAAAGGGAGTTGAGGCTAGGTTGGTAACGAAGTTTTCTTTTAATTGACCAAACGATGTGATGACCAAGATTTTTAAATGGATTATTTTGTAATATGACTAGCAGCTTTGCGACAACTTTTGAATCCTCTGAGTTTGACGAACATGTCAAGGAAAATAATTGCTCCTTTTTGTTACCTATAAGATTTTAGACCCCATTTGGCTTTGTCCCAGAAGTTTTCCAGGCCCTTGTTGGGCCTTTTTTTCCCAATATTTATAATTTATAAAGATGAACTTTTTATAGTAGACATCTAACTAATGCCAAGATTGCCAAGGTAAACTTGCTGAACACCAGCGAAAGTCCCATGTTTCAGATTGCATCAAGGAAGAAAGCCTGAACAAAAGGTGAAGACAGCACTATATTATTTATGTTTACTACTGTATAAGGGTACTTCAACAGTTCGTAAAGGACAATTTTTCCAAAGTCTCCTGACAGATTAAACCCGGAGTGAAGAGGAATACTGACGGAAAAAGAATGGGGTGGAAAATTGAAAACTTTTATAAGATAATACCTTTTTTTTCTCCTTCCTTTTTTGTAGACTTTTCTTTTTAATAAAAATGATATGCTAATGTACTGTTGTAACGGTAGAGACCTAAGACGTCTTTTCTTGAAGGAAAAGTTGTCTTGTTTTAATTCAATTTAAAATGAAAAAAAAAAGATTCCCTTGGAGTTGGAAAGTCCTTGTAAGAAATATTGTAGAATAATGAATTAATCTAATGAAGTGAACTGTAGACAAGAAGTCCTGATTATCAGTAAGGGTATTATCATTTTGAGACTTGAAACTTCGTTAAAGTATTGAGCGTTTTCAAGTTATATTGAGTTTTTTCCTCCCTCCAGGCTATAAATCAAAAATGTCCGTTAATACCCAGGTCCTCGGTACATTGTCTATATTTCTAAGTAATAATTAATAATACTTAAATTTTCAAGTCTATTATTCTAGCATCAGTATAAAAGCAGAGTATATTCCATTCTATTCTATTTTACTTACCAGCGCAGCGCATCAATTTGGTTTCAAAAGGGTCATATTAGTTATTCTATCACATACCTGAAACATACATAAGTGAATTCCTCCCTCCAGGCTATAAATCAAAAATGTCCCTTAATACCCAGGTCCTCGGTACATTGTCTATGTTTCTACGAATAATTAATAAAGGTACTTAACTTTTCAAGTCTATTCTAGCAGTATAAAAGCAGAGTATATTCCATTCTATTCTGTTTTACTTACCAGCGCAGCGCATCAATTTGGTTTCAAAAGGGTCATATTAGTTATTCTATCACATACCTGAAACATACATAAGTGAATAATTTTTGACCAGAGAGCTTCACAATGATGCTGATAAAGTTAAAAACAAATTTAATATTCCTGTGATGACTGACGAATCGTTAGTGACGATGTAACAGAACTTTTGAAACTTCTCAGCACAGACAAGACAAGGGAAGTAAATATCAATGTAGTACCTACAGAATTACATACATATCTTACATATTTATGTAGGTTATCAGCGTAAAATAGATCATTTTATCAGAAACATAGCATCAATACATAACTACATACATCTAAAATATCAAAAAAAAAAAAAAAAAAAAAAAAAACAATGAAAAAATGGAAAAAGAAATAGTCTGAAAAGGATCTTAAAGCTCTGAAGAACAGAACCTTGACGGCAAACGTTGTTCTTATGATCATTTCTTTGTTATAGGTACCCAATTTTAATTTTAACTTTGTCAGCGATATCTCGATGTTCAATGCTGCCTACTTACACTAGATATTTTATTCTAATCAATCAATGGTTTCTTTTCTTTTAGTTGATTATGATACTTGTTTAAATATCTTAGAGATTGGACTATAGGTACCTATCTTCTTTTCTTTCTTTCTTTCTTTCATATTAGAAAACTTTTGTTTGAGTGCTTTTTGGCAGGACGCACCATTGCATAACTTGTGCTTGTTATTTGCATGGAAATTATCTCCTTTCTCCCGCTTCATACTGTTGGTTGTACGCCGTTTCTACATTGTTTTCTTTATTTTTAACACCTTTCTCTTGTTTCATATTTTTCCCTTTCTTCCAATTGTAAGGCGTTCGGACGCGATGTGGGAGGTCCCATATTGAAAGGCAGGAGAGAAACCCACCTCCCAGCCACCATTCACACCAGCCCCCCTGTACCTACTCTATCACCTACGACACGGCCATCTAGTAGTGAAAGGCCTGAAAGAGAATAATACCTGCAAGTTTTCTAGATTACCATGGGCAGTTATAGAGCAGCAATGTTTGGGGTATCAGGTGCGGGAGCAAGGGGGCGGTTCCGTCGCTGGGTGATGGTGTTCCGAGGTCCAGAGTCCTGAGCAATAGCCGCATCCAGTTCCCGGGCGTTGGTGACGATGATGCGATGTCCTGCGGGTGTGTCCGATTTGATAACGATTTTGCCATCGCTTGTCCACACTCGTGGGATGGTGAAGTGTTCCCGTGCTCGGCGCAGAAGTGAGAGGCGGCTTTTTGTGAGGGACTCCGAGATCATCTCCGGTTGACCTTTCAGCTTCTTTTTGTTGAGGTACACCTCCCTCCGGTCCTGATACGAGAGGAATTTGACGATGATGGGTCTGGGTCTCGCCCCCTCCGTCCCACGGGCGGGACCCAGACGGTGTGCACGATCCAACTGACGAGGGGTGATGGTGACTCCCAGCTTCTGCCCGAACACCGTTGAGACCACATCCATACAGCGAACTTCAGTGTCAGCGGCTGCCTCCGGGATTCCGTGGACAAGGAGACAGTTGCGCCTGGAATAAGTTTCCAGCTGGTCAATCTGGTCGCCCTGATATTCCAGCTGTTTCCTAAGCTCGCCCAGCTCCCCTAGAGGGACGAGAAGAGGAGGAGGAAGAGTGAGAGAGAGGAAGAGAGACGAGTAGGAGACATGGAAGATAGATGAAGATAGTTTGGCAAAGAAGAACTCAATTATGGAACGAAAAATCACAAAACATGTACTGAGGAGAAAAAAAGAGAGGAAGGAAACGGAGGAATCGTTTGAGAGAGAAAGAGGGAGAAAGAAAGAAAGAGAAAGAGAGATAGAGAGAAAAGGGTGAGAGAGAGAAAGAGAGAGGGAAATAAAGAGAGAGAAAGACTTAAAGCTAGGGTTACATTCGGTTAAAGAGAATATAACGATGAAGTGTGGTAGGGATGAAGATAAAAGAAAAATGGATGAACAGCGTGAAAAGGGGTAGCGGAGGTAAAAAAAAACGAAGAGGAGTAATGTAAGGACAAAAAGTAGTGATGTTTGTGTGTGAGTGAGAGAGAACGTGAATGTGGTGGTTTAGAAATAGAATAGAATAGAATAGAATATACCCTGTTTATACTGCCAGAATGAGACTGAAAAGTCCCTTTACTCCCGCAGTCTAAACAAAAAAGAGATAGAGAGAAAAGGGTGAGAGAGAGAGAGAGAGAAAGACTTAGAGCTAGGGTTACATTCGGTTAGAGAGAATATAACGATGAAGTGTGGTAGGGATGAAGATAAAAGAAAAATGGATGAACAGCGTGAAAAGGGGTAGCGGAGGTAGAGAAAAAAACGAAGAGGAGTAATGTAAGGACAAAAAGTGTTTGTGTGTGAGTGAGAGAGAGAGAGAGAGAACGTGAATGTGGTGGTTTAAAAATAGGGGAAATTTCTGGATAGAAAGAGAAAGAGAGAGAGAAAGAGGGAGAGCAAGGGAAAGATAGAGAGGGAGTGTGAGGGAGAGAGAAGAGAGTAAGAAAAAAGAGGTAGGTTGACAGGAAGAAAGAGAAAGAGAGAAGGTCAGGCATTTCCTGTCTATTTTAGTTTCTGTCTATATTTGAACTTTGAAAAAAGAAAAGGAGAGAGTAGGGATGAGAGGAAGAAAGAGAGAGAAGAGCGGGGGAGAGAAAAGATCTTCAATTGGGGAAAAAATGAGGTCAGAAAGTTTGAACAAAGAGATCGGGAAATTTCTGGGTAGAAAGAGAGAGACAGAGCAAGGGAAAGCTAGAGAGGGAGTGTGAGGGAGAGAGAGAGGAGAGAAGAGACAAAAGAGTAAGAAAAAAGAGAGGTTGACAGGAAGAAAGAGAAAGAGAGAAGGTCAGGCATTTCCTGTCTATTTTAGTTTCTGTTTATATTTGAACTTTGGAAAAAGAAAAGGAGAGAGTAGGGAAGAGAGGAAGAAAGAGAGAGAAGAGCGGGGGAGAGAAAAGATCTTCAATTGGGGAAAAAATGAGGTCAGAAAGTTTGAACAAAGAGATCTGAATCCCCTCTTACCATTATTCCCTTATGCTTATGTCAATAACGTGTGTAACATAAAGGGGGGTTTTCCCCCAGTTCATAGAATTCAAAGTTTGGTACCTACCTAGGTACCTCGTTTTCTGGGGCTCAAATTGTAGGTACGAGTTCCTTGTTGAATTTTGAGGTCAGGCATTTCCTGTCTATTTTAGTTTCTGTTTATATTTGAACTTTGAAAAAAGAAAAGGAGAGAGTAGGGAAGAGAGGAAGAAAGAGAGAGAAGAGCGGGGGAGAGAAAAGATCTTCAATTGGGAAAAAATGAGGTCAGAAAGTTTGAACAAAGAGATCTGAATCCCCTCCTACCATTATTCCCTTATGTCAATAACGTGTGTAACATAAAGGGGGGTTTTCCCCTAGTTCATAGAATTCAAAGTTTGGTACCTACTACCTACCTAGGTACCTCGTTTTCGGGGGCTCAAATTGTAGGTACGAGTTCCTTGTTGAATTTTGTACTCTCATATTCCAGAGTCTAGAATGCGACCTACCTACCTAAATGTTATGAGGTTGAGAGAGACAAAAGAAGAGAGAGAGAGAGAGAGAGATCTGAAAGGAATCCCAACACTCCCGAAAGAAAGAGAAGGAGAAGAAGAAGGAGAAAAAGAAGAAGAAGAAGGAGGAGGAGGGAGAAAAAAAAAAAAGATTCTGACAAATTTTCTTTAATCAATAACGTGTGTAACATAGAGGGGGGTTTTCCCCTAGTTCATAGAATTCAAAGTTTGGTACCTACCTAGGTACCTCGTTTTCTGGGGCTCAAATTGTAGGTACGAGTTCCTTGTTGAATTTTGTACTCTAATATTCCAGGGTCTAGAATGTGACCTACCTAATTATTACGAGGATGAGAGAGACAAAAGAAGAGAGAGAGATCTGAAAGGAATCCCAACACTCCCGAAAGAAAGAGAAGGAGAAGAAGAAGAAAAAGAAGAAGGAGGAGGAGGGAGAAAAAAAAAGATTCTGACAAATTTTCTTTAACGAATAACTTTATTGACACTTATTGGACTTGGTGCCAATTTTTTTCTTCTTTTTTTTCTCCAAAAATGAAATCCCGAGTGTTTTTTTACTTCCTTTCCCCCTCTCCTATCTCTCTCCCCCTCTAGCTCGCTCTATCTCTTACTCCCCCTCTATCTATCTCTCTCTCTCTCTCTCTAGCTCCCTCTAGCTCGCCCTCCCCAAACTCTCCTTCTTCTTACTTTTTTTCTCGTTCCTTCCCTCTCTCTTTCTCCGTCCCTCTCTATCCCTACCTCTGTCTCTCTCCTTCCCCCTAACTTTCCTTTTTCTTCTTCCTCCTAACTCTCCCTCTTCCTTTTTCTCTCGTTCCTTCCCTCTCCCGCTCCTTCTTCTTCCTCTTTATTTTCTTGTAATTCTCAGTCTAACAGTCCCCCTCTGTAATAAGATCTCGTAAATACATCTGAAACATAACAGATTTTCTTTCGATTTCAAATTCAATTTTGTGTTTATCAGAAGATCCTTTATTTGGGCTTGGATTCAAATCTGCCTTTTGAATAAGTTTTTCTTATTTCTTTTAATTTCTTCAACGTATCTAGGTATCCTATGGGTATTTCTTTTAAGTACCTATCTTATAGGTATTTCTTTTAATTTCTTCAACATACCTATGTCTGTACTATGTATGTATATACCTTGGTAAGTCGTATAAAATCATGAAGATTACATGAATTTATTATGATGTTATTAGCTAGGTATTACAATGTTTCATGCAAATACTTTGCTTTACACATTATATGTACCTATAGCTATCTTAGGTACGAGAAAAAAAAGTGAAGATTTTAAAGTTTTAAACGTAACGTATGAGATGGGTATTTATTTTAGTTTTTCACTTCCTATTTCTTTTAATTATTTTTTCTTTCTTTTTCAACCTTTTTTGCCCTCTCCCTCTCACATAACAAAATAATGTAGGAGTCCCTACCGTGTGCTTGCATCAATTGCATAGGTATCGAATTGACCTGTTTTCTTCCCACATGTATTTCCTACTGCAAAAGGCAATAGTCTTTGAAACATAAAATAAGCTCAAAAGAAGAATAATATTTTCTATTTATTTGAACATGGGATTCACTAGGGACAAGGTTCCCAGAATGAAACATAAAGTAAATAAATATAGAATAATATTAAGTTTATAAATAAATATGGAATAATAAAAAAAGAGGTAGAACCTCGAACATATTATACTGTGTGGCGAGGGATATTCAAGGAAGACAGGATAGGAGAACGCCATCCGTTCCGAGGAACGATTCAATAACTGAACGAACAAAGTTTCAGCTTAACCATTTTTTGTTCCTCCGCAGAAGAAAAAAAGTTTGTCCGATTTTCAAAAAGTCCCTAATATCAATCCATGGCAACTTTATTTCCTTTTTAATGAGGTCTGTCTGTCAAGTAGTCACCCTGAAACACCCAGTATAAGACCCCACCCTCGCCACCCCGGCACCTTTTTTCCAGGATAGTTTTTTTACCCACCCCGTAAGTCCCATACCATTTGGTACCTATACATATACCTTGGTACATGTGAATAGTAATGGTAGGGAAGAAAAAAATCTGGTGTGAACATCACACGACTTTCCATTACATTTGCGAAATACGTATTTGAAAAAAAAAGTAAAAAATAAAAAAAAAAATTAAAATTTTTCTAAGGCCCGAGCCTGAGCCGCCTACAGCGGCCAATTTTCGACCAAAAATTTCCTATCTTAAAATACTCCCCGTGTAATGAGGGATCATTAAAATCAGAGAATTTCACAATGATGCTGATAAAGTTAAAAACAAATTTAATATTCCTGTGATGACACTGATGACTGACGAATCGTCAGTGACGATGTAACAGAACTTTTGAAACTTCTCAGCACAGACAAGACAAGGGAAGTAAATATCAATGTAGTACCTACAGAATTACATACATATCTTACATATTTATGTAGGTCATGAGCGTAAAATAGATCATTCTATCAGAAACATAGCATCAATACATAACTACATACATCTAAAATCTCAAGAAAAAACATATGGAACTGGTAAACAGGGAAAAAAAAGTAAAAAAGAATAAGAGAATAACAGAAACCACAACAAAATACTAATAAAATAATAATACATACGAAAGAATGTAAAAAAGAGAGAAGGAGGAGGAGGGGGAACATTCCGTGCAGCAGGCACATACGAAAGAATATAAAAAGAGGAGGAGAAGAAAGAAGAAGAGGAGGAGGAGGGGAGAAGGAAGAAGAAAACAAACTTGTAAGCGAAGTGGATTCCCATGTTATGCCAAGCAAGAATTCAATAACATGGGATTTTTAAAAGGAAAGCAAAGCGAAGATAAGAAGCACATCGAGATAAAGCACGGACCAGATAAGAAAACGAGACGGAATAAAATGATAAAAAAGAGGAAGTGGAGGAGAGAAGAACAGTAGATGGAAGAGGGACGAGATAATGAAAATTAGTGAAAGAAAAAAAAATCTACCGCATAGAACATAAAGAATTTTAAGTATTTCAAGTTTTAATTGAAGCTTTTTTGTTGAAATTTCTTCTAAAAACAAGTATTTTGTATGACTCGACTACTACCTCTAATAATAGAAATTCTGCAGTGGCGGAGTATTGAGAGGGCGAAGAGGCTAGAACCTGGTAAGAGAACGTGTCATTGAGGAAGATAGCAACACCCCCACCCCGCCTACCTACCCGATCGTTTCTGACGACCCGATAGCCCAGCATTGAGACTTCAGAGTCAGGAACAGAGGAATCGAGCCAGGTTTCAGAAACACATATGATGCCGCAGCCCGATACCGAGAAAATGTCCCGAAACTCGACAAACTTGTCAGTGGGGCGCATGGAATGGGCGTTGAGATGAGCTATGGAGAGCTTCCTGGGGAAGGCCGCTAAGCTTTCCGCCAGGATCTCCCTGGTAGATGGCAGCGACATATTGTGAACATCGACTGGCTCGGGAGATAGGGGGAGGGAGGGAGAGGAAGGGAGAGAGTGGTCAGCAAAAGGAAAGTCGTAGCTTATATCAGACATTGGAAGGAGGAGTGGAGGAGTGAGGGGAAGGAGAGGGAGAGGAGTGAAGCAAGAGCTGCAGGCGCGGGCGTGACAATACTCTCAACACATACCATACATCGCAGACCGGACACACATACATATTCCATATACACCCCCATGTACACAACACATACACACATATACATCCCAACAAGCACATGCCAAACTCATATAGACCTTCGATCATACTCATACCAAACACACATACTCTCCTAAACAACACACACAGAACACACATATTCACAGTCAGTTGCCAATCACACACATCCAGCATACCTACATCCACAGTAAAAAAAAAGCAAAAGGAAAAAACAAAAGAAGAGATATAAACAAATAAGAATAAGAAATAAAAAATAAGGTAGTAAACATTAGGGGCGTCCTATCCATGAGGGGAGGGGGGGTTGAAGGATAAAATCCCTACCCCTCGCTCCGTACAAAACCGGGAAGAAGGTATAAAATAATCTATAGGTAGGTACCTAAACCTAATGAAAATTGTTGAGTAGAAAAGTACCTAGAAAGGGAATGAACAATGCAGGTATTTTACCTACGTAATTAGGTATTACCTGTATGTATTTACCTACACGCACAAAATATGTGAATTTATTAGTGGTGAATTCTGTGATTTTTTTTTTTTTGCTATCGTTGTGAATTTGGGACTGAACAGGTCATTAGGTAACCATTCAGTACCTGCATTAGAATATTGGGGATATTGCTATCGTTGTGAATTTGGGACTGAACAGGTCATTAGGTAACCATTCAGTACCTGCATTAGAATATTGGGGATATTTTCACACCATTTTTCAGAGGAGATGCCATTTTCCCATTATCCTAATGAACTGAAAGAAGTTTCTACAGGGTCACCTTTGAACATTTTTTCCTTCTCTCATTTTCATTCAAGTCCAAAGTTTTGGAAATATTTTATGGTCTTATTGTGGTTTTCTATTATGGTCTTTTTTTACCTCTATTGTTCGTAAAGGTAGAAAACTAAAAAGAGTATCTTTGAATGGCTTTTGAAATCTGTTCCTCAAAATATTTTTTATTGATTGATTGAATTATTTATTATGATCTACATTTCACAGGAATTCTAAAGCACCCTGAATAAAATATGTCGTATTATTGTGTAACAACAAAAAGTGTATGTAGGTATGGCATCTACAATATCTACATAGATAGAATTTGGCACAGACTCATCGAATGTAAATAGCTCTCTCTTACTCGTATGTATGTATATTGCGGGGGTTGAAAAATAAGGGTGAGAGAGAGGACGAAGGGATTTAGATGTTCATTCAATTGTTTTTTAGCTATTTTTCCCCTCCTAAAATAGCTATTGATGGGTGGGTATTTTATTCTATCTCCATTGTCATGAATTTTGAACGCGATTTTATTTCTCGCTAAGAACACAAATTGACAATAGGTATCTACCTACTTGAGATTAATCTCTCTTTTTTTATTCAACGAACAAAAAGTGAACAAATTTCGTATTACTGAAGAAATTTCGAATCAACTTTTACCTTTATTGTTCGTAAAGGTAGAAAACTAAAAAGAGTATCTTTGAATGGCTATTGAAATCTGTTCTTCAAAATATTTTCTTCATTGATTGATTGAATTATTTATTATTGTCTACATTTCACAGGAATTCTAAAGCACCCTGAATAAAATATGTCGTATTATTGTGTAACAACAAAAAGTGTATGTATGGCATCTACAATATCTACATAGATAGAATTTGGCACAGACTCATCGAATGTAAATAGCTCTCTCTTATGTATATTGCGGGGGTTGAAAAATAAGGGTGGGAGAGAGGACGAAGGGATTTAGATGTTCATTCAATTGTTTTTAGCTATTTTTCCCCTCCTAAAATAGCTATTGATGGGTGGGTATTTTATTCTATCTCCATTGTCATGAATTTTGAACGCGATTTTATTTCTCGCTAAGAACACAAATTGACAATAGGGATCTACCTACTTGAGATTAATCTCTCTTTTTTTATTCAACGAAGAAAAAGTGAACAAATTTCGTATTACTGAAGAAATTTCGAATCAAGCACTCTGTAAAACCTGACACTTCACGAACAGGAATTCATGATTTTATTAAGGAATCCTCTTGTATTGGTGGAGTACCTACTTAATTTTAAGGTAACTCTAATTGAAGTGCCCTATTCGGGTAAAATGGGTTTTCTTAGAGCTTGGGCGGTTTACTCAACAGTCGGTATTCCGGTAATTCCCAAATCAAACCCTTCAAATAAATACTTTATACATATACGTACATAATTATTACATAATAATTAATATGTACGTTATTACGTAACCTAGATTTGTGTACCTAACGTTTTTGTTTTTATAAAATAAATTAAAGTCAGTGTATCGGACATGAAACGCTTAAACCCCAGCAGCTATTTATAATACATTTAATTGGGTTAGTACTATACTCACCTTTGAGAAGGAAGAGAGAGATAGAGTGAGAGAGATACTTTGGCTTCAAAGGAATTTTTCCCAAAGTTCCTCCCTGTATTCTGTACCAAGTAGGGAAGTTAAACTTCTACCCAACTATTTGCTAAAGAACCCTTGCTCTCTCTCTCTCTCTCTATCCCTCTCTCTGTCTCTCTCTCTCTCTCTCTCTCTCCACTCTCTCTCTATCCCTCTCTCTCTCTTATTTATCTCCCCTTATGATATTATATCTCTGAAAATATCCTTTCTTCTTCTTCTTGTTCTCCTCCTCCTCCTCCTCCTCATGTCCTTACCGCTTGCATCTCCTACTTCTTCTGATTACATCTCCACCCTAATCCTTACTGTTCTTCTTCTTTTCCACATTCCCTCTTCTTGATAATTCTGTGAATCGAATTATCATATTTGTGTTTCCTCTCCTTCATTAGTGCCCTATTCGGGTAAAATGGGTTTTATTAGAGCTTGGGCGGTTTACTCAACAGTCGGTATTCCGGTACTTCCCAAATCAAACCCTTCAATACTTTATACATACGTACATAATTATTACATAATAATTAATATGTACGTTATTGCGTAACCTAGATTTGTGTACCTAACGTTTTTGTTTTTATAAAATAAATTAAAGTCAGTGTATTGGACATGAAACGCTTAAACCCCAGCAGCTATTTATAATACATTTAATTGGGTTAGTACCTAGATGAATTAAAATATGTATATTGTATATTCGAATCAAGCACTCTGTAAAACCTGACACTTCACGAACAGGAATTCATGATTTTATTAAGGAATCCTCTTGTATTGGTGGAGTACCTACTTAATTTTAAGGTAACTCTAATTGAAGTGCCCTATTCGGGTAAAACGGATTTTCTTAGAGCTTGGGCGGTTTACTCAACAGTAGGTATTCCGGTACTTCCCAAATCAAACCCTTCAAATAAATACTTTATACATACGTACATAATTAAATTACATAATAATTAATATGTACGTTATTACGTAACCTAGATTTGTGTACCTAACGTTTTTGATTTTATAAAATAAATTAAAGTCAGTGTATCGGACATGAAACGCTTAAACCCCAGCAGCTATTTATAATACATTTAATTGGGTTAGTACCTAGATGAATTAAAATATGTATATTGTATACGTAGGTCCATAATAAATTAGTACATTATTCCTTTCCCTTTCTCTCTCTCTCTCTCTCTCTCCTCATAATTCACGTATTTCTTCATTGTCTGTAATTTATTTACTTCTTCTTTTTACTTTCCTTTTCTTACTGTCTTTTTTTATAAGTATGGTCTCTTTACTCTTGTGTCTCCCTCCTTGTTCTTCTACAACCTGTCCTTTATTCGTCTTTCCTACTCCCCCACCTGCCCTCCCTCTCTCTTTTCCTTCTCCTCCCTGGCGAAAAACAGACCTGAAGAGGTCGAAATTTCGTGAAGTTTTGGCCTTTGAAAACAATTCATTATTCTCTCCTATCCAAGGAGCTTTCTTGTTGCCTGTACCGTAACAGCCTTTGTAGTCTAATGCCGTTCGCATGTACTGTTAAGAGGAGAAGTTTTTCCTTTGAGCTTTCTGAAGTAAGCTCAAAGTACGTAATATGTTGGCAAATAACACTTCACACGATAAAAGTGAAAAGTCGAACGGGAGCAGGGGTTTCCAAAGTGTGATACACGTGCCACAAGAGGCAGCCACAAGAGGCAAACTAGTAAACTTGGATACTTAATCTGTGGACCATAAAGTTGAGTGAACCGCAAAATCCAAGTATAGGGTCCAAATTATAAAATAGGTATGTATATTGGACTTTACAGAAATATATACAATGATTTGTGCTTGCTGGGGGCATCGAAATTGGAATAGGACTTTCTGTTGATGTTCCCTGTACAAAAATATTTCACATAAAGGCCATAAAGTTGAGTGAACCGCAAAATCCAAGTATCCAGGGTCCAAATTATAAAATCGGTATGTATATTGGACTTTACAGAAATACATACAATGATTTGTGCTTGCTGGGGGCATCGAAATTGGAATAGGACTTTCTGTTGATGTTCCCTGTACAAAAATATTTCACATAAAGGTCATGAGGTTGAGTGAACCGCAAAATCCAAGTATAGGGTCCAAATTATAAAATAGGTATGTATATTGGACTTTACAGAAATACATACAATGATTTGTGCTTGCTGGGGGCATCGAAATTGGAGTAGGACTTTCTGTTGATGTTCCCTGTACAAAAATATTTCACATAAAGGTGCATAAAGTTCCAGGGACAGGGGACCTTACCTGTCCCTAGAATTAAAATGGAAAACACACCTGCCAAAATCGGACACTAGTTTCGTTTATAAACTGTACAGCAGATCCCTTCCGAAGATCGAAAAAAAAAGAAAATCTACCGCATAGAACATAAAGAATTTTAAGTAGGTATTTCAAGTTTTAATTGAAGCTTTTTTGTTGAAATTTCTTCTAAAAACAACAGCGGGCACTCCCCTTCACAGCACTACAAGAAAGGTAAGGTACCTACATTATTGAAGCATTTTTGTTGACAAACTTGAGTTCTTGATTTTGCAAGTTTTAATTCGAGCGGTGGAAATATGCTTGATAAAGTTCCACTGGTTTTGAAAGTTTCGCGCGTAAAGCTAAGCGTTTAATTTAAATTGATAAATTGACTTGCGATCAGTACGACTGGGATTCTCTAGTGAGGTAAACGCAAGTATTTCTCATAATGTGGATCATTTACCTACATGCACATGGAGAGGTTACATAAACTATTGAAAAACAATGACATTCTGCCAAATTTAAATTGATAAATTGACTTGCGATCAGTACGACTGGGATTCTCCAGTGATGTAAGCGCAAGTATTTCTCATAATGTGGATCATTTACCTACATGCACATGGAGAGGTTACATAAACTATTGAAAAACAATGACATTCTGCCAAAAGACCATATTATAGTGCTCCAATCGACAAATAATTATGTAGGTATATGAGGAATTTTATAATAGCAATTTTGTTTTCAAAACAAAATCAATAATCTAAATTAAGTACCGACCCGCTTTGGGGGAATTCAAACTATCCTCCAACTCCAACTCCGAAAAATACCCCATTAGTCAATGGTGTGGTCGGAAATCGATTAAAAACCCTCATAATTTTCGAAAAGCTTGAGCAGCCTTTGAGCTCGGCCGCTCATAAAAGTTCATAATATTTATGAAAAATGATGCTCCAAGCGGTGAGACAGTTTATAATTTATTTTCCTCTCCCCTCTAATATTTTTTCGTGATAAAAGTCCATTATGTTCGAAATGTGTTTAATATAAAAATGGAGTCCCTCCGCTGGGGCGTTGAAAAAAAAAAATTAGCTTTCGTTCCTTCATATGGAAATGGAATGGACAAAATCATTAAAATGTCTCCTTTTTCAGGGAGAAAAATTTTTGGTTTCTCTATGGTTTGACCTCTCCCCTCTAATATTTTTTCGTGATAAAAGTCCATTATGTTCGAAATGTGTTTAATATAAAAATGGAGTCCCTCCGCTGGGGAACCTCGACCTATCTATAGCGCACATCCGTTTAGCATAAGCTAATATAGTGCATATACAGGGTGTCACAGATAGTTTAGTGTAAGCTAATATAGTATACATATGGTTTGAAAATCCATCCTAACTAAAACATACAAAGGGCCATTATTAGCCTCCCTTGGCTTTGTTAGATACAGTTCAGCAAAATCTCTGAACCTAGTATACAAAATATACTCCACCCTATCAACCGTAAATAGCATTTTCAAAACAATATAGGAAACGTATACATACACCTATATTACATCGTACCGAAAAACGTCAGTTAGTATACATACAGGGAGTAACAGAGAGTAGGTATAGCATAAATAATGTAGAGTATTCGGGGTAAAACAGACGTCACACAATGTCTGTAGCTTTTGCGGAGGTATTTTTAGGAGGTTCTGTATTAAACCTTCAAACTTCGAGATGTCCAGACTATTTCGATGGTATTTTAAGAGAATATTTATTTCATTTATCTTTTGTTTGTTGCTTGTCAATATAGTATACATACAGGGAGTAACAGAGAGTAGGTATAGCATAAATAATGTAGAGTATTCGGGGTAAAACAGACGTCAAACAATGTCTGTAGCTTTTGCGGAGGTATTTTTAGGAGGTTCTGTATTATACCTTCAAACTTCGAGATGTCCAGACTATTTCGATGGTATTTTAAGAGAATATTTATTTCATTTATCTTTTGTTTGTTGCTTGTCAATTGTAATTTTCTCTGTTGTTAAAAATAAAACAAAGTATCTTGTTAAAAAAAATAATAATAATAAGGAAAGAAAATTCTTGTCCTTTATACTACCACAATCCCTCCCTTTTCTCTCTCTATCCTTCTCTTCCTCTTTCCCTCTCCCTCTCCCTCTCTCTCTCTCTCTCTCTCTCTCTCTCTTCTTCTTCTTTCCCTCTCCCTCTCTCTCTTCCTCTTTCTCTCTCTCTGTCTCTCTCCCGCCCCTAGTTTTTTTTTCTGTTTTGCTTCGTTCTCTTGTGATCTACTTTTTTTTCACATTATTATTACTATATACTATTATTATTATATTTGAGGAGGTACTTTTCAAAACCTCACAAGTCACTCGAGCACAATTTTTCAGGAGAGCTCAAAAACTGATTTAAGCATTCCTGTTTCCAGGCTAGAAATCAAAATGTCCGTTAATACCCAGGTCCTCGGTACATTGTCTATATTTCTACGTAATAATTAATAATAGGTACTTAACTTTTCATATCTATTCTAGCAGTATAAAAGCAGAGTATATTCCATTTGTTCTGTTTTACTTACCAGCGCAGCGCATCAATTTGGTTTCAAAAGGGTCATATTAGTTATACTATCACATACCTGAAACATACATAAGTGAATAATTTTTGATCAGAGAGCTTCACAATGATGCTGATAAAGTTAAAAACAAATTTAATATTCCTGTGATGACTGACGAATCGTCAGTGACGATGTAACAGAACTTTTGAAACTTCTCAGCACACACAAGACAAGGGAAGTAAATATCAATGTAGTACCTACAGAATTACATACATATCTTACATATTTATGTAGGTTATCAGCGTAAAATAGAGGGTAGGTAACTTTGTATTAGTGGAGATGTCAAAGTTACACAGTGTACTATGCTCTTGCGACCTGTTATTAGTGGAGATCTCTAAATAACACGTACTATGCTTATGTGTCCTGTTGTTAGTGGAGATGTCAGAATCAAATAATACTGTCAGTATACTTTTTCTTAGTTAATTCCTCCATACACCTCTGGTAGGCGAATGGAAAGTGGCACCTGCTGGTTTTCACCTAAACTCTCCTGTTGATATCTAACGTATTTTAGTACCACTAAACTATATAGTGGGCAAATCTGTAGGTATCTACCTATCTCTGGTTGGAAGTAGAAAAATGCTATAGGCACATACACAAACTCCCCCACTGAGTAACCAGAGAAAAACATAAGGACACAAAGCTGAGGAGTATTAAGTATTGGGCAAAATTCACTTCCATGGGGAAAAGTAAAGCGGTTTATCAATGTTGTATTTTAGTACCACTAAACTATATAGTGGGCAAATCTGTAGGTATCTACCTATCTCTGGTTGGAGGTAGAAAAATGCTATAGGCACATACACAAACTCCCCCACTGAGTAACCAGAAAAACATAAGGACACAAAGCTGAGGAGTATTAAGTATTGGGCAAAATTCACTTCCATGGGGAAAAGTAAAGCGGTTTATCAATGTTTTGAGGTTAGGTCACCACTGAATAGAAATTATTGATGGAAAAGTAGCAGGGGTTAGAGGTGGAACACAATATTCAAAAGAAAATTGCTCAAAAACAACATTTAGGTGGGGGGAGATGAAGGGCCCTAAAATCTGCCGGCAAATGTTTACCCACATAAATATCAATTTAGTAGAAGAAAAGAAAAATGCTTAATGAGGCTTTCGAAACAAAAAGAGCCATAAAACTTTCAAAACCTTTCAGACCACAAGGCTTACTCCTTAAGTTTTGTATCAGTTTGAGTTTTTTACTTCCTCTCATTGGGAAGCACTTTTAGACAGGTCTAAGAGTAAAAGAATAATTCTTCTTTCTTAAAGTTAAGTTGTCCATCGGAATTCTATAAGACAATAGGAGTGAAAAACACTGGAAATTGGAACTAGTCAAGAAGATTGATGTGTCAAGTTATGTCTGTTACCAATTTTTTGATTTCCGAACAATAGATAGCTTCTGGAAACACCTCGGTTTTATTTGAGAGAGTAAGAAAATGTCTTCAGAACATTTTCTTTTCCCAGTGAAAAAAAATCAGCTATTAAAAAAAAGTAGTGCTTAATTAAAAAACTTTACACAACAAAAGCACCAGACTTATAAAAAACAAACAGAAAAAAAAAATAATGAAAATTAGTGAAAGGAAAAAAAAAAATCTACCGCATAGAACATAAAGAATTTTAAGTATTTCAAGTTTTAATTGAAGCTTTTTTGTTGAAATTTCTTCTAAAAACCACACGTAGGAAAGGAAGCCCTTTCAGGGCCTTTCATAGCCGAAAGTTGTGTGAACACATAGTCGACCGGCCGTCGATTGACATCAATCGATGTCGACTGAACTGTCCAATGTCGACTGAACCGTCCACACTGCTTCGACAACATAGATTCACCTCCTCGATCAATTTTGATCGACGCGACGCGACGGCCGGGCTACTATGTTTGGACACACCTTAAGGCTGAAAACAGAGTGGAGAGCGTAGCGCATAGAGCAAAGATCAGGTAGAGGGGAGTGACGATAGAAGGGGGAGTGACGAATTCATCAAACCGCATAGACTTGAGAGCAAAAAGCTCTATGCTCTTTGAGTCTTACACTTGTATTTATGAACAAGAATGATCGTTCTTAGATCAGTCTCAAGTCAAAATTGACCAATCAAATGCCTTGAGACTATGCTATTAGGAGAAGAACAACAGCAATTTGAAGAAAAAGAATAACTTGAGTCAAGAAGATCTGGAAGACCAGAAGTAAACCTGCTAAGCCAGCGGCCGGCGATAGCAAGTTGAATGCAACAGTTCTAAATGGAAAAAATGGAGGCTTCAAATACCTAGATACCTACCTAGAACCCTGAATGGAATGATGAAAAAAAGGGGGAGAACGAATAATAAGCTGTTTTTTTCAAGCAAAAAAATAAATCGAGAGTCACTCTCTGCCACCCAACCCATTATCTTCAACCCTATCTTTCACTCGGGTTTGAGATGGGCGGAGTTGATTTTCATTGAATTCAATAGACTTTTCAAAGCACATTGGGGGGGGCTTTTCCCGAATGTCTTTGTTCGAAATTGAAGCCTTGTTTACTTAACATGAAAACCTTCATAGTGACAGAATCAGTGGAGGAGTTCTAATATTCCGGGGTAGGTACGAGTAACTTTATAATGGTGGGGATGCGAAATGAGTACTGATAGGGTTACACGCAGTACGCATATTGGTGGAGATGTCAAAGTTACAAACTAGGTACCTACTATTTCGTTGTATTAGTGGAAATGTACAGTGTACTATGCTATTGCGACCTGTTATTAGTGGAGATGTCTAAATAACACATCGTACCATGCTTATGTGTCCTGTTGTTAATGGAGATGTCAGAATCAATTAATACTGTCAGTATACTTTTTCTTAGTAATTCCTCCATACACCTCTGGTAGGCGAATGGAAAGTGGCACCTGCTGGTTTTCACCTAAAAAAAAAAGAATGGCAAAAGGGTCTTCCACCATGGATTGAAAGCTTTTGTATGCCAGTCTGTGAACAGATCAGGTTCACTCTTAGACGAATTGAAAGTCCTTTGAATGAGTGAAGGACCTTTTGGAAAGGTGCTTATAGGAGAGGTATGAGGACAAGAAATGGACAAGAGGAGAATTGGGTAAGGAACTAAGGAAGGGATGGACAAGGTATGAACAAGAGGAGAATTGGTATCGGGTACCCTAATAGATTTAGTCACAAGACTAGAAATCGCTTCATGCTTACTCCTTAAGTTTTGTATCAGTTTGAGTTTTTTTACTTCCTCTCATTGGGAAGCACTTTTAGACAGGTCTACAAGTAAAAGAATAATTCTTCTTTCTTAAAGTTAAGTTGTCCATCGGAATTGTATAAGAAAATAGGAGTGAAAAACACTGGAAATTGGAACTAGTCAAGAAGATTGATGTGTCAAGTTATGTCTGTTACCAATTTATTGATTTCCGAATAATAGATAGCTTCAGGAAACACCTCGGTTATTTGAGAGAGTAAGAAAATGTCTTCAGAACATTTTCTTTTCCCAGTGAAAAAAAAGAAAAAAAAAATCAGCTATTAAAAAAAAAGTAGTGCTTAATTAAAAAACTTTACACAACAAAAGCACCAGACTTATAAAAAACAAACAGAAAAAAAAATAATGAAAATTGATTGTGGAATTTAGATGCGATATTTAAGCTTGAAATTCGGCGAAAACTGGGAAAATGAGAACTTGGGCATCAAATTTCAACTTCATTGAAGGTCACTAGATTTCTGTTTAAAACTAGTTATTGAGGATCTGGTAAAGTCAAAATCAGTGCAATTTTCTTGTGTAATGTAGGGAAAATAACTTATAATTTGAGGGAAATAACGACTGAATTATCCTCAGTAGTTTTTTTTTTACAAAATTGGAAATATCAAAATATCAAGGACTGATTTATTGTCACAGTTTTATATTTTTTTATTATGTTTGAAACACTGTTATTCTATTTTGTAGGGAAAAAATCAAATTAGACATTATTTTCCATCCAATCTTATATCATTTGATTTCAACAGTTCCTCTTCTTTCTGTTTCAGGGATCCTCCTCTAAACTGACACTTGAAGAATTGTAAGTACCTATACAATTTTATTATTATCTACCTATATATTTAGGTTCATAATTATTAATTATTTTAAATACTCATGAAAATCGTATGATCGATGAAAGATTGCGTCCAAGGAAGATAGAAAGATTATGTTTATCAAATTAGACATTATTTTCCATCCAATCTTATATCATTTGATCTCAACAGTTCCTCTTCTTTCTGTTTCAGGGATCCTCCTCTAAACTGACACTTGAAGAATTGTAAGTACCTAATTACCTATACAATTTTATCATTATCTACCTATATTTAGGTTCATAATTATTAATTATTTTAAATACTCATGAAAATCGTATGATCGATGAAAGATTGCGTCCAAGGAAGATAGAAAGTGGGAGAGAAATTGAGGAAGAGGGAGAGACAAAAAGACATTGAGAGGAATAATTTGCTGTGATAAGGAAATATTTGAAAGCTGATACCTTATGGCTTTTTAGCATGGCTTTACCAGATAAATAATAAATGGCGCTTTATTGCTGATTAAAAATTTAAAAAGGAAAAATCTTGTTTGGGGAAGGACTGAAAACATGAAAGGGATTTTTTTAGGTTGTGGAAAAAGCGGAAGAAAAAAATGACGGAGCTCTTTCGTAGCAATAGCAAGTAAAGAAAACCTCAAATCAAATCAATACAGGGTAGGAGAAGAAAAATTGTTGAAAAAAAAATTAGCTTCCGTTCCTTCATATGGAAATGGAATGGACAAAATCATTAAAATGTCTCCTTTTTCAGGGAGAAAAATTTTTGGTTTCTCTATGGTTTGAAAATCCATCCTAACTAAAACATACAAAGGGCCATTATTAGCCTCCCTTGGCTTTGTTGGATACAGTTCAGCAAAATCTCTGAATCTAGTATACAAAATATATTCCACCCTATCAACCGTAAATAGCATTTTCAAAACAATATAGGAAACGTATACATACACCTATATTACATCGTACCGAAAAACGTCAGACAGGGGTGGGAGGGAAAGAAAGAGAGAGAGGGAGAAAAGAGGAAGGGAATAGCTGTGTTATATCCCTGTGGCCTCAGGGGTATGTGGGAAATCCATGTACCTCAATAACGTAATTATCCGACTTTTTTAAAGGAAAAAAAATTCTTGTCCTTTATACTACCACAATCCCTCCCTTTTCTCTCTCTCTCCTTCTCTTCCTCTTTCCCTCTCCCTCTCCCTCTCTCTCTCTCTTCTTCTTTTTCTCTCCATCTCTCTCTTCCTCTTTCTCTCTCTCTGTCTCTCTCCCGCCCCTAGTTTTTTTTTTCTGTTTTGCTTCGTTCTCTTGTGATCTACTTTTTTTCACATTATTATTACTATATACTATTATTATTATATTTGCCCCCTCTCATTTTCTTTTACGTACAACCTTGTTAGTCCGGGGGCTATGCTATTCCCAAATGCAAGCGCCTTAATTATTAGAATTGTGCTCTCTTCTGGGCAAATCACATTTTGAGCTTTCGCTCTGATAGCTTTGAGTAAGTTCCCGTGTGTTTTTGTTGTTTTGTCAACATCGTCCTGAAAAGCACCAGTCTGAATATCCAACAGGTTTTTATTATTATGAAAAGAAAGCTGAGAATATTCTTGAAAAAATCTCATTATTTTATATCTACCTTAATGCATAAATAATATTACTTTTACCCAAACCAACAAAAGAGCCTCAAAAGGTACTCTCTAAAACGGCAAACACACATTTATAAATCAATTTGCATAGTATATTTTCATACCTCTGAATGTACGTCATAGGCTGTGGAAAGAATTTTACTTTTCACACCTCGTACGTCATAGGCTCTCGAAAGAATTTTATGAAAATTTGAAGTATTTGCTTGCATAGCTCTGAACTTACCCTCAGTAGTCCCAATACTTGATTCTATTCTACACAATTATGTACCTACCTAGTTACCTACTACCTACCCCAGTCATTCATGACCTATTCATTCATGACTCAGTCATTCATGACCCAGTCATTCATGAATTGATTGGTAGGTAACTAATGAAATAACTTATAGGTAATTTTTGTATCAATGCAATTTGAACAAGTACCTAGGTTCAAGAAGGAGTGCTTTTAACTTTAACCTTTTCCCTCCTAACCTAAAGAGCTAAAAGTGTAATTGAAAAATGTAGATACATATCATCAATGTACCTATCTAACTATGAAGAAGTATTGATTTTGGTTTGGAAACATTTATTATCTACCTACCTATTTTGTGAAAGTCACTGTTGACATTCAGTCTCGTTAATTGGACGGGCTACCTACATACATTGACATAATAACATTAGACAAAAATGCAATTTACAAATTGTTCATTAGAAAATGGTTGGAAAGTAGGAGAAAAAAAGAGGTCAGAAATTGTGGGCAGGAAAAATCAATTTTACTAATGAAAAAAATCTGGTGTGAACATCACACGACTTTCCTTATCCTATTGAATGATGCTTATTTGAGTGTTCTTTTACCGAGCTAAAAATGTAATTGAAAAATGTAGATACATACCATCTCTGTACCTACCACCTACCTATCTAACTATGAAGAAGTATTGATTTTGGTTTGGAAACATTTATTATCTACCTACCTATTTTGTGAAAGTCACTGTTGACATTGGTAATTGAAAAATGTACATACATACCATCTATGTACCTACCTACCCATCTAACTATGAAGAAGTATTGATTTTGGTTTGGAAACATTTATTATCTACCTACCTATTTTGTGAAAGTCACTGTTGACATTCAGTCTCCTTAATTGGACGGGCTACCTACATACATTGACATAATAACATTAGACAAAAATGCAATTTACAAATTGTTCATTAGAAAATGGTTGGAAAGTAGGAGAGAAAAAAAGGGGTCAGAAATTGTGGGCAGGAAAAATCAATTTTACTAATGAAACGTTACCTTTCACAGGTGCTTTGAAATGAACTCTACACGGACTACACGGTATTCATCATTAAGGGTCTATAATGAAGGGGTTTTTCGACAAATTTGCTTGTCCAAGTCAGTGAAAATGTTTTTGTCAACACAGCTGCCTATCTACCTAACTATTTTTAACTCGTCCATGTTATTGTATCATTAAAAATAAGGCATACTAACAATAATTTGGTTTTAATAAATATTCTTCTCTCGAGTTTGAACTGGTCGCACTACGCAACCTTGCGTCACGATGATTGTCAGAACTATTGTCATCAGCATATAACTGCTCTGCGCCGTAACTCTGTGAGGTCATAGTATCGTCAGGTGCTTTGAAATGAACTCTACACGGACTACACGGTATTCATCATTAAGGGTCTATAATGAAGGGGTTTTTTCGACAAATTTGCTTGTCCAAGTCAGTGAAAATGTTTATGTCAACACAGCTGCCTATCGACCTAACTATTTTTAACTCGTCCATGTTATTGTGTCATTAAAATTAAGGCATATTAACAATAATTTGGTTTTAATAACCATTCTTCTCTCGAGGTTGAACTGGTCGCGCTACGCAACCTTGCGTCACGACGATTGTCAGAACTATTGTCATCAGCATATAACTGCTCTGCGCCGTAACTCTGTGAGGTCATAGTATTTAGATTTAGCAATCAGATTCACAAAATGGAAAACACACCTGCCAAAATCGGACACTAGTTTCGTTTATAAACTGTACAGCAGATCCCTTCTGAAGATCGAAAAAAAAAGACAGAAATTGTGGGCAGGAAAAATCAATTTTACTAATGAAACGTTACCTTCGTCGGGTGCTTTGAAATGAACTCTACACGGACTACACGGTATTCATCATTAAGGGTCTATAATGAAGGGGGTTTTCGACAAATTTGCTTGTCCAAGTCAGTGAAAATGTTTATGTCAACACAGCTGCCTATCTACCTAACTATTTTTAACTCGTCCATGTTATTGTATCATTAAAATTAAGGCATATTAATAATAATTTGGTTTTAATAAACATTCTTCTCTCGAGTTTGAACTGGTCGCGCTACGCAACCTTGCGTCACGATGATTGTCAGAACTATTGTCATCAGCATATAACTGCTCTGCGCCGTAACTCTGTGAGGTCATAGTATTTAGATTTAGCAATCAGATTCAGTAGCTAAGATTCTAAGAAGTTATGGTGTTTTCCTCGAAACTTCAAAGGCTTTTTGAACATCCAACAAAGTCTTCTCTTTTGACCATGGGCAAGATTGCATTTTCAATTATTTCTCTAACTTTTACCACATTACTTATTTTTAAGGGTGTGTAATGTGTAATTATTAATTATCTTGATCAGATTCAGTAGCTAAGATTCTAAGAAGTTATGGTGTTTTCCTCGAAACCTCAAAGGCTTTTTGAACATCCAACAAAGTCTTCTCTTTTGACCATGGGCATCAAGATTGCATTTTCAATTATTTCTCTAACTTTTACCACATTACTTATTTTTAAGGGTGTGTAATGTGTAATTATTAATTATCTTGTGTAATATTGGGTTAGATATCTCACAATGGTTATTAATTACCTATGCACAGTATGAGGTCAATGTTGGACCCTCCTCCCATTATGATAATGAAATACCTCCGAGTCCTTTTCATATCTACCTCCAAACTCCAAATTATACATACCTACTAACTACTTAGGTTAAAAAAAAGGCCAATTATAATTGCGTGTCGCTGTACATCATTATTAACACTTGCCTGATAATTAATTTAATTGCTCAGACATAACGGACTTAATTATACTATAGGTGATAAAAAAAAGGCCAATTATAATATTGCGTGTCGCTGTACATCATTATTAACACTTGCCTGATAATTAATTTAATTGCTCAGACATAACGGACTTAATTATACTATAGGTGCTTAGGTATGATGGGAATTTATCAGTGACAATTATTTCCCACACCACTTCACTATGAGTTCATGCCTTGATATGAGAACGAAAGATACTTTGGTAGGTAGTCTGCTCTTATTATTATTATTATTTGAAGTGAACACTTTTTGAATATTACCAATCTTATATTATAAGAACGAGATCCATTCACTCATTCACATTTCACAGTTCACACACTGATCGCTCTATCTCTAGAACCACAACACCTCTCCCTCCTTGTTCTTCTACAACCTGTCCTTTATTCGTCTTTCCTACGCCCCCACCTGCCCTCCCTCTCTCTTTTCCTTCTCCTCCCTGGCGAAAAACAGACCTGAAGAGGTCGAAATTTCGTGAAGTTTTGGCCTATTATTTCCCACACCACTTCACTATGAGTTCATGCCTTGATATGAGAACGAAATATAGGTATTTTGGTAGGTAGTCTGCTCTTATTATTATTATCTGAAGTGAACACATTTTGAATATAATACCAATATACTCATAAGGACACCGAGCTAGTTCGTTTTAACTCGAGAATTTGCACCACGAAGACCATACACTGTTGGGTCGAGATCGCCTCGACCCCTTTGATCTTACCTACTTCAAATGTTCTCCAAGGGATTTCGATCGACATGGGTCGACTGTAGGGTAGACTCTACTGATAAGTGAGTGTACCTATCTTCCTATCTACCTACTTCCCTACCAAGCTATCCAGAAGGTAATAAACCATCCGGATAGTATAACGTGAGGGATCACTCGCTTCTAGAACGAACCTTAAGCCACACCTCTGCACACACACTTGACGATAATACCTGTCATTAATCTCTTATTTTGAATATAATACCAATAACCAATCTTATATTATAAAATCAAGTATACTCATAAGGACACCGAGCTAGTTCGTTTTAACTCGAGAATTTGCACCACGAAGACCATACACTGTTGGGCCGAGATCGCCTCGACCTCTTTGATCTTACCTACTTCAAATGTTCTCCAATAGGGATTTCGATCGACATGGGTCGACTGTAGTGTAGACTGTAGACTCATTCACATTTCACAGTTAACACACTGATCGCTCTATCTCTAGAACCACAACACCTAGAAAGCTGAAATTTGGTAGGAATATTCCTTTTATGGTCTAGGTGTGCAATAAGAAAGGATTTTTCGAAAATCTACACCGATCCTGAGATATGATCAATTTTTGATCGCTGAAATCTCCATAAGAAATACACAGAGTGCAGAGACTGCGGGATAGAAAACTTTTCCTCGCTCGCCTAATATTTGAGTTTCGTTTATGTTTTTAGTTTGATAACTACAAGTTCGGCCATGCCTTTTCCACAAGTTTGGCCATGCCTCGGGATGAACTAGCGGGATTCCGGAGCGAAGCGACGGAATTCAGCTAGTATACTCATAAGGACACCGAGCTAGTTCGTTTTAACTCGAGACTTTGCACCACGAAGACCATACACTGTTGGGTCGAGATCGCCTCGACCTCTTTGATCTTACCTACTTCAAATGTTCTCCAATAGGGATTTCGATCGACATGGGTCGACTGTAGTGTAGACTGTAGACTCTCTACTGATAACTGAGTGTACCTATCTACCTACTTCCCTACCAAGCTATCCAGAAGGTAATAAACCATCCGGATAGTAACGTGAGGGATCACTCGCTTCTAGAACTACTGATAAGTGAATGTACCTATCTACCTACTTCCCTACCAAGCTATCCAGAAGGTAATAAACCATCCGGATAGTAACGTGAGGGATCACTCGCTTCTAGAACGAACCTTAAGCCACACCTCTGCACACACACTTGACGATAATACCTGTCATTAATCTCTTGCGTTCCCGCTCGGACCAAGCATTTGACCATTTAGTTGATAACAGTCACTAGTCACCCGCTTCAATAATTTACCTGGAGTGGTAGTGGAGGGATATAAAAAAAATCTAACGGGTTGCTAACACGCCATAGGTTTGAGTAGTGAGCAATAAGTAGTAAAACATTAACTGCGGTGTGCACACGTAGGAAAGGAAGCCCTTTCAGGGCCTTTCATAGTGAGCAATAAGTAGTAAAACATTAACTGCGGTGTGCACACGTAGGAAAGGAAGCCCTTTCAGGGCCTTTCATAGGCGAAAGTTGTGTCAACACATAGTCGACCGGCCGTCGATTGACATCGATCGATGTCGACTGAACTGTCCAATGTCGACTGAACCGTCCACACTGATTCGACAACATAGATTCACCTCCTCGATCAATTATGATCGACGCGACAGCCGGGCTACTATGTTTGGACACACCTTAAGGCTTAAAACAGAGTGGAGAGCGTAGCGCATAGAGCAAAGATCAGGTAGAGGGGAGTGACGATAGAAGGGGGAGTGACGAATTCATCAAACCGCATAGACTTGAGAGCAAAAAGCTCTATGCTCTTTGAATCTTTGCTCTCCGCTCCACTCTGCCTAACCGGACCCCGGCGCGGCGATACTTTCAACAATAGCCCCTGAATTCTTTCTCTGGGCCTTCTTGAGGAGTTGCACGAACTTAAGAGCCAGCATTTTGTTCATAAATATGGGTGTTAGCTTTCCGCTCCACTCTGCCTAACCGGACCCCGGCGCGGCGATACTTTCAACAATAGCCCCTGAATTCTTTCTCTGGGCCTTCTTGAGGAGTTCGGGGCAATGGGACCTTGTGTCGACCCCCCTGTGAACAGCCCTGCCTTTGTTAATACAAGAAGAAGGAATGGTAATGAGTTTTCTGTTTTATGTTGGCGTAAACATACCATAAATATGACAATACTCGAAGGCTCGAGGCAAGTGATGAAAATTATCCACGGGCAACAACAGGTAGTTGTTTGAACTATGTACTCGCCTAACTTTATAGATAGAAGACGGTTTTTTTTCTGTTCAGGAAGAGAAAAATTCGGAGAGCATGCGTGCAAAAGTTGGGCGGCTGTTGAGAATTTATAAGGGGGAAAGCTTTTCTTATTTATTGGGGCCCATCTGTGTTGGTGTATTAGGGTTTTTGGTAGCACGAAAGCCGTAATGACATCATGTAGAGACAAATTTGACAGTTCTGAAACCCAACATATCTACCACAAAGTACAAAGGTACATGGGTAATTTTTATCACATGAATACATCACAACATCATTGTATCATTCAAGATTTTCATTTTCAAAAATTACTAATAATTCTAACTTGGGAAAACCTGATCATGAGCCGTCCTAAATTTTGGATTCAAAAGACGAAAGGGTGTGTTTTGGTAGCACGAAAGCCGTACTGACATCATGTAGAGACTAATTTGACAGTTCTGAAACCACACATATCTACCACAAAGTACAAAGGTACATGGGTAATTTTTATCACATTAATACATCACAACATCATTTTCAAGATTTTCAAAAATTACTAATAATTCTAACTTGGGAAAACCTGATCATGAGCCGTCCTAAATTTTGGATTCAAAAGACGAAAGGGTATTATTCAAGATTTTCAAAAATTACTAATAATTCTAACTTGGGAAAACCTGATCATGAGCCGTCCTAAATTTTGGATTCAAAAGACGAAAGGGTGTGTGTGAGAGAGAGAGAGAGAAAGAAAGAGAGGGAGAGAAAGGAGAGGAAGACTCATAGAGAGGGAGGGAGAGAAAGAGTTCATCATAACGTCTGTATGTTATATGTACTCTCTCGCTTTCTCTCCTCTTTCCCATCATCATCTATTTCCTTTCTCTCTTTTCTTCTCGCTTTTCTCTCTATCTCTCGCTCTCTCTCCATACTCACTTGTTTCCTCTTTCCTCCTCCATATCATCTACATTCTGTCTCTTCTCTCCCTTCTTTCCCTCTATCTCTCGCTCTCTCTCCATACTCACTTGTTTTCTCTTTCCTCCTCCATATCATCTATCATCTACACTCTGTCTCTTCTCTCCCTTCTTTCCATCTCCCTTTCTCTCTCTCTCTCCCTTCCTTCTCACTTTCTCTACTTCTCTTCCTCATAGATTCTCTCTCATTTCCTCTTCTCCTCCATTCCATCTACCGTCTTACAAGACTTCAATACTTCATTAATACGACTGAAAATTCATTCGGAGACGGATCAGTAAGCCAGCACTTCATATAAAATTCTCTGCATACCTTCATAATTTTATATGCAAAAACATTGAGAACACATGATTGTTATACAGATCTAGAATACATAAAATTCTCTGCATACCTTCATAATTTTATATGCAAAAACATTGAGAACACATGATTGTTATACAGATCTAGAATACATGTTGAAGCTATACATCAATCTACAGAACTTCAGCCAAAGTAGTTTTATTCCAGCGAAACAGGGTGTCCTGTTACTTTCTTTCATACTGCACGAATATAGCGGCAAAGGTTTTTTAGCGGCGGGGTTTTACCCTTCATTCGGCGACAAACTACCGCCTTATAACATTAACCTCACCCTGTCTGAGTGGGGCCGGAAAAAGCCAGCAGCAACGATTGCCCAGATTGTCACCATTCGGATACTAACCACGCGCCACATATCTTAGCTTCAGTGATCCATCGGGAACTGGTACACTTAACGTGCTATCACCGCTGACTTGTTCTTGAACCTTTAAAGCCCCAAGAATATGCGTTATATGACATCAAACACTGGCGTCCTTTCTCAAGTACACTACTTCAAAGACTGGATTTTTGCGAGTGTCATCTCAAAGTACGGACCACCCTGTACATTATAATGACTGCATGGTATGGTGAACTCAAGGAATGTTCGCACTTGATGCCAGCAGATTCTAGTTGTAGGTTCTGAGCACCACATTCCATCCGCCAATGTCCAGCCATTACTAATATCACTATAAGATAACTAAGTTGTATTCACAGTCGAGTGCAAAAAATTTGGCACAGTTTGCAATACTATTCCTTTACTCTGGCAACCTCTTTTGAACCTTTTAAAAAATATCAAAAATATTGTCTCAACATTTTTTGGTACCAGCTAAAATCTCTGATAAGGTTCGTTCTCGGAACGGCTGGCTTTCTCCTATCCTGTCTGTCCTCTTCCCTTCGATTTCGGGTTAGTAAGACCTCCATTGTTTCCCTCTATTAAACCTCGTAGGGGGGTAAACCCCAACGTTTTTTGATACCACCTAGAGGCTCATGTAGTCTTCAAGACATTGTCTCTCCTTTAATAGTTTACTTTGTTTTTCAAAGGAAATATGATTGATATTGTAAAAGTTCCACATTTAAAACTATCCCGAATTTTATGAACGTGAGTATACAAAACAAACACAGCATTAGGTATGCTTGTAGTTCAAGTTATCTTGTCTGGACCATATGACCATAATATGATCACGGTGCCTCGCACTCTCGCACATAACATCTCCCATTGTCTTCACGAATGAACTTTGGCTGGGGTCATAATGTGTGCAAACCTTTTCTTTTCCATTCAGCGGATTTCAAAATTCTCGTGACATAAATTCCCGGAACGTGGAGTAAAGATGATGCCTTTACGAGAATTTTGCTCATAATGTGTGCAAACTTTTTCTTTTCCATTCAGCGGATTTCAAAATTCTCGTGACATAAATTCCCGGAACGTGGAGTAAAGATGATGCCTTTACGAGAATTTTGTCTTTCAGCACTGTACTGAGATTTACCTACACATTAATACAGTGACATACCTAAACATTCTGTCTAAACTCTAAGGAGAGAGGTAAATGTGAATCGTCCCTCCTCGCAATGTACTGCTACTCAAAGTAAGTACTTGCAGCCAACACATCGAGTATAAAGGCGTCTTGTCCGTTATCATCACATACATATTATTCCTCGTATGAGAACCGAGTACTTCTAATGCATGCAAAATACTTCCACTCTAACATACATTCCTAATACTTCACTCTGCATAACAAACAAATCACCACTGACTTGTTCTTGAACCTTTAAAGCTCCAAGAATATGCGTTATATGACAACAAACACTGGCGTCCTTTCTCAAGTCCACTACTTCAAAGACTGGATTTTTGCGAGTGTCAACTCAAAGTCCGGACCACCCTGTACATTATAATGACTGCATGGTATGGTGAACTCAAGGAATGTTCGCACTTGATGCCAGCAGATTCTAGTTGTAGGTTCTGAGCACAACATTCCATCCGCCAATGTCCAGCCATTACTAATATCACTATAAGATAAATAAGTTGTATTCACAGTCGAGTGTAAAAAAATTGGCACAGTTTGGAATACCATTCCTTTACTCTGACAGCCTCTTTTGAACCTTTTAAAAAATACCAAAAATATTATCTCAACATTTTTTGGTACCAGCTGAAATCTCTGATAAGGTTCCTTCTCGGAACGGCTGGCTTTCTCCTATCCTGTCACAGCCTCTTTTGAACCTTTTAAAAAATATCAAAAATATTATCTCAACATTTTTTGGTACCAGCTGAAATCTCTGATAAGGTTCCTTCTCGGAACGGCTGGCTTTCTCCTATCCTGTCTGTCCTCCTCCCTTCGATTTCGGGTTAGTAAGACCTCCATTGTTTCCCTCTATTAAACCTCGTAGGGGGGTAAACCCCAACGTTTTTTGATACCACCTAAAGGCTCATGTAGTCTTCAAGACATTGTCTCTCGTGTAATAGTTTACTTTGTTTTTCAAAGGAAATATGATTGAAATTGTAAAAGTTCCACATTTTAAACTACCCCGAATTTTATGAACGTGAGTATACAAAACAAACACAGCATTAGGTATGCTTGTAGTTCAAGTTATCTTGTCTGGACCATATGACCAACCACCTAAAGGCTCATGTTGTCTTCAAGACATTGTCTCTCGTTTAATAGTTTACTTTCTTTTTCAAAGGAAATATGATTGATATTGTAAAAGTTCCACATTTTAAACTATCCCGAATTTTATGAACGTGAGTATACAAAACAAACACAGCATTAGGTACATATGCTTGTAGTTCAAGTTATCTTGTCTGGACCATATGACCATATGATCACGGTGCCTCGCACATAACATCCCCCATTGTCTTCACGAATGAACTTTGGCTGGGGTCATAATGTGTGCAAACTTTTTCTTTTCCATTCAGCGGATTTCAAAATTCTCGTGACATAAATTCCCAGAACGTGGAGTAAAGATGATGCCTTTACGAGTATTTTGTCTTTCAGCACTGTACTGAGATTTACCTACACATTAATACAGTGACATACCTAAACATTCTGTCTAAACTCTAAGGAGAGAGGTAAATGTGAATCGTCCCTCCTCGCAATGTACTGCTACTCAAAGTAAGTACTTGCAGCCATACACAAAAAGTCCACTCTGAGGGTTAGGTGTAGGGGCAACTGCCCAAAAAGATGTGTTAATGTTAAGCTTATATGGATCTACGAAATACTTGCAGGCCTTTACTTAACCTTTAAGCGCTAAGCTGAGACCGCAATATCATTTCATTTTACAGTTGTATGATGCGTTTGAGCACAAGGAATATTTTTCGACAACATCCTGCTGCACCTCAAAGCAAGAAGCAAGTACTTACAGGTACATCAGTTTGTAATAAATCGACTTTACTTCCTGTGATATAACACGGAGTGTTTTCGGCACTTGGGTCTTTGTTCTCAAGAAATACTCTCGAGGCCCAATAGTTTGAATGATGGATGATGAGGGTTGTTTGGTTTTCGGTTTCAGAAGAACTTGGTTTTTTTATGAGGTTGTGTAAATTTATTATCACTTTTCACTTTTTCTTGTATAAACCCCTTAATTTGTTCCTCCCTTTCTTTCCTCCAAGGTTTTTTACTTTCCTTATCCTATAGGAAGGGAAGTAATGTAATCGGGTCAAATTTTCGATGGTTAGTTTTTAGTGCCAAAACACGTTTTGAGGTCCCTAGAGCTTAAATCCAAAGTTTCACCCATTGGTGTGTGTGTGTGTGTGTGTGTGTGTGTGTGTGTGTGTGTGTGTGTGTGTGTGTGTGTGTGTGTGTGTGTGTGTGTGTCTGTGTCTGTCTGTCTGTAAACAAAATATCTCGAGAACGGTAAGAGCTAGACTTGAAATTTGGAATGTAGCTGTCAAATGTGACAAGGATGCGACACGAACTTTTGGTTAAGACCGGTGCAACGCTTGGCGGCATTTTACCGCTTTTTGGTGGTTTTAGCTGTAATTTAACAATATCTCGGGAACGGTATGAGCTAGAGACTTGAAATTTGGTATGTAGTTCACAAATGTGGCAAGAATGCAACACAAAACGTTTGGTTGCGATAGGTGCAGCGCTTGGCGGTATTTTGACAGCTTTTGGACAGATTTCGACCGTTTTTAGGCGGTTTTCAGCTATACCGACTAAACGGTTAAAGGTATTGTAAAAGTTACGGTTGAAGAACCAACACCCAAATAAGCATAATTTATTAGGATAAGGAAAGTCGTGTGATGTTCACACCAGATTTTTCTGTATACATATTGCCCAATACCTACTTTTGTTCACAATGAGTTGCACTTGTGTTTGAATTCCATCTTAAATCCTCATTAACAAACAAAACAAGTGAAATAGATCCTTTTCTTGGTTTTCATAATTATTTTAATATCTCGGGAACGGTATGGAGCTAGAGACTTGAAATTCGGTATGTAGTTCACAAATGTGGCAAAAATGCAACACAAAACGTTTGGTTGCGATAGGTGCAGAGCTTGGCGGTATTTTGACAGCTTTTGGACAGATTTCGACCGTTTTTTGGCGGTTTTCAGCTATACCGACTAAATGGTTAGAGGTATTGTAAAAGTTACGGTAGAAGAACTAACACCCAAACAAGCATAATTTAATAGGATAAGGAAAGTCGTGTGATGTTCACACCAGATTTTTCTGTATTCATATTGCCCAACACCTACTTTTGTTCACAATGAGTGGCACTTGTGTTTGAATTCCATCTTAAATCCTCATTAACAAACAAAACAAGTGAAATAGATCCTTTTCTTGGTTTTCATAATTATTTTACGCTGTGAGATCCAAAACGATCTTCGTTTTCACCTCATTACATAAATCCCAACCTTTCCTGCTGAGGACTGAGGTGGTGATACATAGGGCTAGGCTAGTTTGGGGTTTCGGGATTTCGGGAAACATTCGGAACCGGGAACGATTCCAATGGCGCGCAAGCTTGGACTTCCTATGGTTTAGTAAAGGCGCCATTTCAGTTTCCAAAAGGGAACCCGTTCTTCGAAAGTTTCCCAAGAACCTTTCCTGCTGAGGACTGAGGTGGTGATACATAGGGATAGGCTAGCTTGTTTATGCTAACAGTAAGAGGATGTGTACTTTTCAGGAAACATTCGGAACCGGGAACAATTCTAATGGCGCGCAAGCTTGGACTTCCTATGGTTTAGTAAAGGCGCCATTTCAGTTTCCAAAAGGGAACCCGTTCTTCGAAAGTTTCCCAAAAGGAAACTACACCTCAACTTTCTTCTGACGTTCGCTAACCGACCATGTATGTACGTAGTGACTCACGCATTCAATATTCTGATCAATAACCTTTACTCAGAGAGATCACAATCAAAACAACTCGTACAAACCACAGCCTTGATCAATAGATCGATACAATATGAAATTGATTACTAGTTACGCCGTACAAACCACAGCCTTGATCAATAGATCGATACAATATGAAATTGATTACTAGTTACGAACAGGTCTCGAGATTCCAATCGGGTACATTGATTTCAGAATCGATTGACCGGAAGTTCAATGAATGAACAAGAGCTACATACATGGACAACATGGCACAAGTTATGGACGTCTGAGAGACAACACATGTGGACCAGGGCCAGGCCAGCCTAACCCGACCACGGCACGGGGCTAATCCAACAATGGGCCCTACGACAACATAGTATCCAAATATTGGGACGCAAGGAGAAAAATGACATAATAGTCAATCTCAAGCATTAGATAACAACAACAACAACAACAACAACACAATGGGCCCTACGTGCGAGTCTTGCCACAGTTCTTTACAAACAAGAATTCTATCATTATGTACGGATTTCTATCATTTTCATACATACATTATTTGTACGTTTGGGTTTTCATGCAACTACGCTTCCAATATGCGACAGGCCTCATGATTTAGTTTAGGTAGTTTCAGGTAATTTAAGAACTGTTGGTTACGGACTCATTGAGAAGCTCAGAGCAATTGGGGACAGATGAAACCCCCCTGAGGACGTCCCTGGCGTGGGCAATCCATATGGAAGTCACTTGGAGATTGAAACAAGAATGGAGGCGTGGCAGTGGTGAGGCCAAAACCCGACCAAGGTCTGAATGGTAACAGGTGTGAGTCTGTAAGACCAGGAATTTGGCGCTCCCCAGAGGCCGCCACGAAGGGTATGCCTGGCTCATATGCTCATCGGCTGACAAAGTATCATTTTTTTCCCCATTAGGCGATTTAACTATAATTTATACATGTCGTTCGCGCCGTAAAGTATCATTAAAAGCAGCACTGCCCCATTAACGACACGGCATGAAAACATTTTATAGCGCGGTGTGGCGGGAACTTCCAGAACTGCAATGATGATTCCCTCCCTTCCTTCTCACTTTCTCTGCTTCTCTTCCTCATAAATTCTCTCTCATTTCCTCTTCTCCTCCATTCCATCTACCGTCTTACTTCACTTCTCCCATGGCATCTCTCTTCACTCTTCAATCTGCATCTTCTCCACTTCTCATCTTGCTCCTCCTCACCTCTCTTCTTCTTCTTCTTCTTCTTTTTTTTTTTAAAGAGGTTTGACAGAGGGAACTGTAACTGCCAAGGTCTTATCGTCCCGGAATGGAAGAGAGAAGGAAGACAGGATAGGAGAAAGCAAGCCGTTCCGAGTACGAACATTATCCCATCAGGATAAAGTTCGCCCCGGGCGGGAATCGAACCCGCGGCCTAGCGCTTACAACGCAGACGCACTACCAACTTAAGCTAACTAGGCTGGCTCTTCTTCTTTTGTGGAAACCATGAATTCCATGAAACTTTCAAGTCAGAAAAAGATCAACAGAAAGGAAGATTGAGATGTATAAAATGAAGAGAGACATCATCACATCCCAAATTTCAGCACCTAATGTTGAGTTCTGCTATTTAAAAATATATAGAGTGAGCGATTTATCACTTGCTATTTCATACACCGCCTGCGCCACGCCGGAGAAAGTTGGACTAATTACTACAAAGAAAACAAATAAAGAAGAAATCCATTAAGATAATAATTTTAAGGACCATTTGTAGATAATATGAGCTACCTACTGTATATAACAGAAAGAAGAACAGGTTAGAGTGAGTTGTATTACCTCAGATCCATCAATACAATATTACGTTAAGCTGTTGAGGGACTCCAAAAGAGGAAATTTTGTGACCGGATCACCAGTACAACTGCTAACTCCGTGAGTCCGTGCCTAGGCTAAGGGATATGAAATAGGAAAAGGGAAGGAGCAGGGTTTGGTAAAAGAAATCCTAGAAGGACTACAAGGAGGGCGAAGGGATCTCAATTCAAACCATATGGTGACGTTGTGCTTAGTTTCGGGGACGTGTTTTCTTTTCCCCGTTTTATTTTCCATGTGGAAACCATGAATTCCACGAAACTTTCAAGTCAGAAAAAGATCAACAGAAAGGAAGATTGAGATCTAAAAAATGAAGAGAGACATCATCACATCCCAAATTTCAGCACCTAATGTTGAGTTCTATTTAAAAATAAAATAGAGTGAGCGATTTATCACTTGCTATTTCATACACCGCCTGCGCCACGCCGGAGAAAGTTGGACTAATTACTACAAAGAAAACAAATAAAGAAGAAATCCATTAGATAATAATTTAAAGGACCATTTGTAGATAATAATTATGAGCTTTAAACTATATGTAACAGAAAGAAGAACAGGTTATATATTACCTCAGATCCATCAATACAATATTACGTTCAACTGTTGAGCGCCTTCGAAAGAAGAAATTTTGTGACCGGATCACCAGTACAACTGATAACTCCGTGAGTCCGTACCTAGCTAAGGGGTATGAAATAGGAAAAGGGAAGGAGCAGGGTTTGGTAAAAGAAATCCTAGAAGGACTATAAGGAGGGCGAAGGGATCTCAATTCAAACCATATGGTGACGTTGTGCTTAGTTTCGGGGACGTGTTTTCTTTTCCCCGTTTTATTTTCTTCAATCAAGCGCAAAGCAATTTGTGGAAGTCAAAAACCAAAAATAAAGAGGATTTAGATTTACATGTTATGTTCTTCTATTGGATTTTCTTATTCAAATAATTTTTATTTCACTAAAATATTGCATTCAATTGATTTTTTACTTTCTATTTTTAGTCTAAGTACCTATATCTATATGTATGTATACTCTGACTCAGTTATTTATAAAAGGAAGATGCTCTCTTTAGCACCAACAGCCAAAAGGGCAAGCAGGGTCATAAACGAATTTAGAGGTACAAAACTAACCGTAAACTGGACCACAAAACCTCATCAAAATTTTCAATCCCATGAGGCAACTATGTATTTCGTGGGTTCAAGAATACACATTTTATCTCTTTCTGGCTCGGATTAATTTGAAAATCACTAACCTGTGTCATAGCAGAGTACATAATTAGGTATCTATACGTAGAGTATGTATGTAGAACGAATATCAGACATAGAAGCAAATATCAACATGTCAATAGCACCAGCACCGTAGCATGTCTTCAATTTGCATTTGCAAAGGCCAGAACATTTCGTGCTGGTGACATGTGACACTGCCAGACCTTTAAATAATATCCAAATTGAGAAAAACCCCTGCTTATGTCGAGACTGATATGGACAGCTAATTTTGTGTGAAAAGTACGGGGTATAGGTTGACTACAGTAAAGGGTGAAGACAATTTCAGTCTGTTGGTGGGTTATCTAGGGATATTGGGTATATCTATTGAAAATGCGCCTCTTCCACAAAAACCCTATCCAAAATACTATCGGAATTTTACTTGCTTCAAACAATGACGTTTTTTGAAATTGCTATTTAAAGGAAAAGAAGAATACCAATTTAGAATATTTTCAAAGAGAGAGGGAAATTTAGATGAATTTGCAATTTATATTGTAGTTTGCCATGGTATAGGGATTCCGTGTATCCTCACAGTTTTGCATGCTGCACTTTGAAATTTATCATTGCTATAGTAGTTTCTTTTTACTTCCTCTCGTTCTGAACTATTCGGTGTAGTGCGGCTACGGGCTTCAAATTCTGTTTTGTTCTTTGTTTTTGGGTTTCAATGCTCCTAATTTCTTCTGAAGATCAGAGTCAAATTGCTTTCTGTCTCAGCTAAAGTCAACCTCTTTTCGATGGTCATCTAACCTCATACCCTACATGCGGTTGCCCTTCACAGTTGTAAATCTAAAAAAAAAAAAAATAAGAAACGTAACAAAAAATATTATTAAAGTATAAATATTAGATATTAGAGAATATTAGATATTTATACTTTAATAACATTTTCAAACGTGAACTTTTTCTCCCCAAAAAAATCAAGCAAAGGAAGCAATAAGCAATGTAATATATTTCTTTCTTCCACATCCATGCATCTGGGGAATGGAGAATTGGAAATAGAACGATAGTTCAAAAGAAAACTTCAGTTCAATTTCGGTCATGAGATGAGAGAAAACGTCAGCTTGCTTTTCATTTGATGTGATATTATGCTGATATGTCAGGCCATAATGTGCTGTGCATGTGCATGTTGGAAAAAAATTAAAATAACTTTCTGACATGAGAGTAAAGAAAATAGCTTTAGGTTGTTACTGCTGGCATCTATAAAATGGTATGTTTAACTTTTTTCCTCTAGTTATTTTTAATATGTATGTATGTATGTAGTACTACTCTCAGGTATACTTGTAGTAATAATTGTAGTAATAATAAAAATAAAATACATATTTTAACACTGAAGGGGTAAAGCCAAGAACCTTTTCCACAGCTTTAAATATGGCCTTGAAATGATTCCTCTCAATTTAGATGAATAAAAAAAAAGTAAAACACACACGTTTATTTTTCCCAAAATATTTTACTAATTAGCTTTTTTCTAAATTGAAAAGTTTTTCTTTCCCCATAAAATATTTTCAAGAGAAAAAAGGATTTAGAATTTTTTATTTATGTTATTATTTAATCAAATAAATTCTGAAGGATAAAATCTTGGGGTTAATTACGTAAGTTAATTAAGTCTTTTCAATCAAGCGAAAAGCAATTTGTGGAAGTCAAAAACCAAAAATAAAGAGGATTTAGATTTACATGTTATGTTTTTCTATTGGATTTTCTTATTCAAATAATTTTCATTTCACTAAAATATTGCATTCAATTGATTTTTTACTTTCTATTTTTAGTCCAAGTATATCTATATGTATAGCTACTCTGACTCAGTTATTTATAAAAGGAAGATGCTCTCTTTAGCACCAACAGCCAAAAGGGCAAGCAGGGTCATAAACGAATTTAGAGGCCTAGGCATTGCACAATTTTATGGCATATTGAATTACACACTCTGAATAAATGTGATTCCCCACCCCTTCTCCGACTCTCTATAACTTTTAACGTGTTATGTGAACCTGCGATAGGTAAGCTCATGTGTAGGGAGGGGTAATAGGAGGGTAGGTAGGAGAGGAGGTTTCCGGCGAAAAAGATTCAGGAGAAACCTGGAGGGGACGTACAGGAAAGCCAAACAAAGTTGTCTAAAGATGGCATAAGGAAGAGGGTGAAGGCAATATAGGTAATAAGCTAAAGGGAAGATCATATCTCGTCTACGGAAGGAAAGGGAGAAACTGGTGAAAAAGTAAATTTCGAAGAAAATTTTCAGTTTAATTTTAATTTCGTGCTTACGCGATTCCAAGCTGTAGGTTTCCGTTGTAACTTTGCTCATTTTGCCTTACCTAACAAATGTTCTTCTCTGTACGAGTAAGCGAATGTACTTCTACGAGTTAGCGAATGTGTACCTACCTTTAAATGAGAGAGGATTAGATGTTTATGAAGTTCTTAAATTTCTTTATTTTGTGCTACAATGTTAACTACCTCCTCGTAAATATAATAATGGGTAGGCAATTTTTTCTGACGAGTCATTAGATGACATACTAAATTCATTAGATCTGTTTGCTATTGTTTATTTCTGTATGTTTTGTAAACAAACTCTGGTAGTTATTCTAGCACAACTATACTAACTTTTTTGGCGGTATTCACATTTTTCTACTGTATAGTTCTAGTCTACTATTCACCATTCACACTCATTGCGCTTTCCTAAACTTCTCTTTTAATAACACTCTGTTATTGACAACATTTATAAAAGCTTCATTTTCAAAGTTTTGGACAGAGATAAATTTGCCAAGTTCTGAATATCATCTTGTCACTAATTAAAAAAGATAATAATAATAAAATTAGTATAAATTTTTATATAATATAAAAAAAATGGAAACTTTATTTTTACCAAAATATTTTACTAATTAGCTTTTTTTCTAAATTGAAAAGTTTTTCTTTCCCCATAAAATATTTTCAAGAGAAAAAAGGATTTAGAATTTTTTATTTATGTTATTATTTAATCAAATAAATTCTGAAGGATAAAATCTTGGGGTTAATTACGTAAGTTAATTAAGCCTTTTCAATCAAGCGCAAAGCAATTTGTGGAAGTCAAAAACCAAAAATAAAGAGGATTTAGATTTACATGTTATGTTTTTCTATTGGATTTTCTTATTCAAATAATTTTCATTTCACTAAAATATTGCATTCAATTGATTTTTTACTTTCTATTTTTAGTCCAAGTATATCTATATGTATAGCTACTCTGACTCAGTTATTTATAAAAGGAAGATGCTCTCTTTAGCACCAACAGCCAAAAGGGCAAGCAGGGTCATAAACGAATTTAGAGGTACAAAACTAACCGTAAACTGAACCACAAAACCTCATCAAAATTTTCAATCCCATGAGGCAACTATGTATTTCGTGGGTTAAAGAATACAAATACTCGTTTTAAATAGTGTGGTATCTTTTTCTGGCTCGGATTAATTTGAAAATCACTAACCTGTGTCATAACATATACACATAATTATCTATACGTAGAGTATGTATGTATGTAGAACGAATATCAGGCATAGAAGCAAATATCAACATGTCAATAGCACCAGCACCGTAGCATGTCTTCAATTTGCATTTGCAAAGGCCAGAACATTTCGTGCTGGTGACATGTGACACTGCCAGACCTTTAAATAATATCCAAATTGAGAAAAACCCCTGCTTATGTCGAGACTGATATGGACAGCTAATTTTGTGTGAAAAGTACGGGGTATAGGTTGACTACAGTAAAGGGTGAAGACAATTTCAGTCTGTTGGTGGGTTATCTAGGGATATTGGGTATATCTATTGAAAATGCGCCTCTTCCACAAAAACCCTATCCAAAATACTATCGGAATTTTACTTGCTTCAAACAATGACGTTTTTTGAAATTGCTATTTAAAGGAAAAGAAGAATACCAATTTAGAATATTTTCAAAGAGAGAGGGAAATTTAGATGAATTTGCAATTTATATTGGTAGTTTGCCATGGTATAGGGATTCCGTGTATCCTCACAGTTTTGCATGCTGCACTTTGAAATTTATCATTGCTATAGTAGTTTCTTTTTACTTCCTCTCGTTCTGAACTATTCGGTGTAGTGCGGCTACGGGTTTCAATGCTCCTAATTTCTTCTGAAGATCAGAGTCAAATTGCTTTCTGTCTCAGCTAAAGTCAACCTCTTGTCGATGGTCATCTAACCTCATACCCTACATACGGTTGCCCTTCACAGTTGTAAATCTAAAAAAAATAAGAAAAATAAAAAACGTAACAAAAAATATTATTAAAGTATAAATATTAGATATTAGAGAATATTAGATATTTATACTTTAATAACATTTTCAAACGTGACTTCAAATTCTGTTTTGTTCTTTGTTTTTGGGTTTCAATGCTCCTAATTTCTTCTGAAGATCAGAGTCAAATTGCTTTCTGTCTCAGCTAAAGTCAACCTCTTTTCGATGGTCATCTAACCTCATACCCTACATGCGGTTGCCCTTCACAGTTGTAAATCTAAAAAAAAAAAAAATAAGAAACGTAACAAAAAATATTATTAAAGTATAAATATTAGATATTAGAGAATATTAGATATTTATACTTTAATAACATTTTCAAACGTGAACTTTTTCTCCCCAAAAAAATCAAGCAAAGGAAGCAATAAGCAATGTAATATATTTCTTTCTTCCACATCCATGCATCTGGGGAATGGAGAATTGGAAATAGAACGATAGTTCAAAAGAAAACTTCAGTTCAATTTCGGTCATGAGATGAGAGAAAACGTCAGCTTGCTTTTCATTTGATGTGATATTATGCTGATATGTCAGGCCATAATGTGCTGTGCATGTGCATGTTGGAAAAAAATTAAAATAACTTTCTGACATGAGAGTAAAGAAAATAGCTTTAGGTTGTTACTGCTGGCATCTATAAAATGGTATGTTTAACTTTTTTCCTCTAGTTATTTTTAATATGTATGTATGTATGTAGTACTACTCTCAGGTATACTTGTAGTAATAATTGTAGTAATAATAAAAATAAAATACATATTTTAACACTGAAGGGGTAAAGCCAAGAACCTTTTCCACAGCTTTAAATATGGCCTTGAAATGATCGAGAGAGGGAGAGAGAGAGAGAGAGAAAGAGAGGGAGAGAAAGGAGAGGAAGACACATAGAGAGGGAAGGAGAGAAAGAGTTCATCATAACGTCTGTATGTTATATGTACTCTCTCGCTTTCTCTCCTCTTTCCCATCATCATCTATTTCCTTTCTCTCCTTTCTTCTCGCTTTTCTATCTCTCGCTCTCTCTCCATACTCACTTGTTTCCTCTTTCCTCCTCCATATCATCTACATTCTGTCTCTTCTCTCCCTTCTTTCCATCTCCCTTCCCTCTCTCTCTCTCTCCATCTCCCTCTCCCTTCCTTCTCAGTTTCTCTAACTCTTTATCCTTCCTTCTTCCTTTCTCCCTCTCTCTCTCTCTCCCTCTCCCTTCCTGGTTATTTTTAATATGTATGTATATAGTACTACTCTCAGGTATACTTTTATATAGTGTAGTATAATAATAAAAATAAAATACATATTTTAACACTGAAGGGGTAAAGCCAAGAACCTTTTCCACAGCTTTAAATATGGCCTTGAAATGATTCCTCTCAATTTAGATGAATAAAAAAAAAGTAAAACACACACGTTCAAGAAAGATGCTGAATGAACCATTCTGGGGTCAAGTGTTCCTGATGACATGGTCACGAATATGAATAGGACAATGGTAACATATCCTGGAACAATATTCAAAACAGTTGGACGAAAGGGTAAGGCCAGAAGAAAGAGCAGTAGAAGTAGACAATAAATAAAAAGAGGATGAGAGGAAGAGTGGGAAAAAGTACCAATAGGGAGGCAGAGAAAACGAGGGGTGGAAGGACAAAGAAAATAAGAACGACCAAGAAAAGTAAAGGAGAAAAGGAATATAAAATACGATTAAAGGGAAAAAAGAAAAGAAAAACATACTGAAGACATGGAGAGAAAAAATAACATAAGCGAGTTAGAGAATGAGGTGGAAAAGCAACAGGGCCGAGAGAAAAGGAATATAAAATACGATCAAAGGGAAAAAAAGAAAAGAAAAACATACTGAAGACATGGAGAGAAAAAATAACATAAGCGAGTTAGAGAATGAGGTGGAAAAGCAACAGGGCCGGACGTGGGAAAAGGGTGAGAAACGGAGAAAGAGGGAAAGAAATGAAGAAAATGGGGGAGGAAGAAAAGAGGAAAGCCATATAAATGTGAGACCATTAAGTGCTTAACTAATGGAGTAGAGAAATGAGTAAGAAAGAGGGGAAAAAAAATCTGGTGAGAATAGCACACGATTTTCTATTGCTTTACAAAACTAGAGAGATTCATGAATGGAAAATGCTTTTATGTACCTACTTGGAAAGAAAAACAAATCTTCTTTGCGGGTTCCCTCTCTATCAGTCCTCTTTCCTTCCTTTTTTTTTAACTCTACCTACTCCAATAGAATAGAATATACTTTGTTTATCCTGCCAGAATCTCACATTCACACTTGCATCCCGTGTTCGCCCGCGCGCAAAAGTTCCGGCACCTTCCCCCACTTCAAGGAGGTGTTGGCACGGAAGATTAAGGAGAGGAGGATTTTAGATTCGGTAAAGTTCCATTTACCTTATACCTTACCTATCTGAGTAATAGAAAGTAAAAATTCAAAGCCTTCTTTTAACCCGTGAGTGTTTTTCTTCAATGTGAAACTATTTTGCCTTTAATTTAAATCTGAAGTCACTCGTCCCGGAAGGAGCTCGGTCTACAGTAAGGGGTTAACGGCAGTTAAATTAGAATTTGTAAGTACAAATGCCTAATGCCTATCCAATTACCTACCTATCATGTGAATAGGAAAATTTCAACTCTTTTTTTATGTTGGAAAAAAAAATCTTTTTTCAAGCTAAAAAGAGAGAAAAAAAAGGGGAGGAGGAGAAAAAGAGGATGATGAAGAAGGGGAAGAAATGCATAATAATTTTAATTTGGAAGGTAACACATCTGATATATCTGTGTTGTCAGTCCACAACCTATACATCAAAACTATTTTATCCCCAACAATATTCAGGGGACCAAAGGGTTAAATGAAAAACATTATTTTTGAACTTTGGCTCCCAAAAGAAAAGAACAACACCTGTCGTTTGCTTTTTGAATTCTCTGAAATCACTCGTCCTTCAAAGAGCTTGGTCTGCAGTAAGGGGTTAACAGCAGTTAAATTAGAATTTGTAAGTACAAATGCCTAATGCCTATCCAATTACCTACCTATCATGTGAATAGAAATTTTTCAACTCTTTTTTTATGTTGAAAAAAAAAATCTTTTTTCAAGTTAAAAAGAGAGAAAAAAGGGGAGGAGGAGGAGGAGGAGGAAAAAGAGGATGATGAAGAAGGGGAAGAAATGCATAATAATATTTTAATTTGGAAGGTAACACATCTGATATATCTGTGTTGTCAGTCCACAACCTAAACATCAAAACTATTTTATCCCCAACATTCTATTCGGGGGACCAAAGGGTTAAATGAAAAACATTATTTTTGAACTTTGGCTCCCAAAAGAAAAGAACAACACCTGTCGTTTGCTTCTTGAATTTCGTAAAATTTTGGAGAAATTTTCTTGGCTACAGCTTTCTCTTTCTTCTCCTCAGATTTTCTCACTATTAATCACCAGACTGAAACATTTGGCGTATAAAATCCCACAATTGCCACCACACCAGCAGTGGCAGAACAGAAATATTTCGAATATTTTACTTACTCTCCTTTCTTAACAAACCTCTGTCTCTCTCTCTCTCTCTCTCTCTCTCTCTCTCTCTCTCTCTTCCTCTCACACACACCATCCCTTATCCAATGTATTTCAATTCAAAGGATATTGGGTCCAAGCGTCCTAGAAAGGATTATTCCGCCATTTGGAGATTGATATATCCCTCGTCCCTTCAACATCATTTCTTCTCAATTCCCGATAATTTTCTCCTTTGTCCTCTCCTTTCCAGCTTAACTTCTAATTTTTCGTCCCTCCAACTCCTAACCTTCTTGATTTTTCTCCTTTTTCTCTCTTTCTCTTTTCGTCTTCTTCTTTTTCTTCTTCTTTCTTTTTCTCTGTTCGTCTTCAGCTGTTCCCTTTATTTTTCGCTTTCTTCCTCCAAAATCTGCAGAACCACCTTCCCAGCTTTCTCCTTTTTCCTCTTCTTGGGTCCTTTTCTTCTCCCTTCTTCACCTTTTCTTCTTATTTCTCTTGGTCCTCCTCCTTCTGATCCTCTATCATTTCTTCTCTTTGAAAATGGTTTAACTTGTGGGGGATCATGATGGATTTGTTGGTTATATGTAAACGTTTCGCTGTCTTGTATTGAGGGAGAAGGTAAAACTGTGCAAGTAGAGGTTTAATTAAAAAAAAAAAAAAAAAAAAAAAAAAAAAAAAAAAAAAAAAAAAAAAAGGGAAAACAAAAAAAAAAAAACAGAAAAATGTGTGACGGTATGACTGGAAAGTTTTGGCAGAGTGCTTTGACCGAGCGATGCGAAAAACGACTGTCGTGTTTTCGTGTACCATTTTCTAAAGGCAAAACCTGATTTAAGTGAAATTTCTTGTAAGAAAGAAGAATCCTTCAGTTTACATTATTTAAAAATAATAACAGGTATTAATAATGAAAATAATTGTGAGGGAACTGTACCTGCTATGTGGTCTTATCGTCCTGAAATGGAAGAGAGAAGGAAGACAGGATAGGAGAAAACCAGCCCTTCCGAGAACGAACTTTGTCTGTTTAAGTTAATATCCGGGTCGGGTGGGATTGGAACCCGCGACCTAGCATTTGTAAGACAGCTGCGCCACCCTTCAAGCTAACTAGGCTGGCGAACTTTATTCATCGTCGAACTTTTCGAGTCACCCTGTTCTAGTTTCTTAAACTTTGTGAGAGAAATCTTCAATAGAAAAGTTTTTATTGTGTGCCGCCCAAATCTTGATCTCGCTTTCTTTTCCTCTCCAGACAAAAGCTGGAAAGGCGTTAAAAAGTGAAATTTATGAGCTTTAGAATGTTGTCGCTCTATCAGCCTTTGCAATCATTTCAGATGTTTATACCTCCAACTTTCGCGCGAAGGAAGTCAAATTTATTGTGGAACTTTCTTACTTCTTACACTTCCTACTTACCTACCTAGTTAATAAAAATAATAAACTTTTTGATAAGGTAGAATAAGGACAAAACTGTCTGAAAATAAATTTTGTTTGGAATTTGGACCGAAAAAAAAAAATTAAGTGATTTCCCCACTCGGTTTCAACCAATAAAATGCTTTTCTAATGAGAGAGAAATAATTACTTAATTACCTTCGACAAAAGCACAAAGAGATATAGGGAGTCATGTTCCTATTGCTACCTCCGTATCAAGAAGAAGATCTACTCTAAGTAAAATAAGCTGGACGTAGCTATTTCTGACACAAATTATACATATATGGCAAAGAAAACAGCACCTAGGTATGTCCTATCTATAACTATGAACATAAAGAAATACATAGTGCTAATGTAGAAGGGTAAAAATGGCAAAATAACAAGATAAATGAAGACCACAACTTGAAGGTTGAACGATACCTTTCCCAAATCAGAAAATCAGTATACCAGAACGAATGACGGAGCATGTAACCCAATCCCTGAAACAAGACAGTAATATTTACCCCATGGAATTCTTGTGTAATTCCTACCCATCACGGAATTGGAAAGAAGGCTCCCCCTAACGTTAACCCCTTGAGATGTCCATGTCTAATTTTTATTCCTACTCCTCCTTCTCCTCCACCTCATCCTCATTTTCCTCCGTCTCCTTCCTGACCCTCTTATGTTGTTTCCTCTTTCGTATCTCTCTTTTTTTTCTTCTTCTCCTCTTTTTTTAATTTCTCCTCCTCCTCGCCTCGTCTTAAAATTATTTTCGTTATCCATTTAATTAAAATGTGCTTGTTCTATGTAATGAATACTATTGCAGTCACACTATCAATTTCTTTGGACCTGATGTAAATGTAAATAATTGGAAGGACTAAGAAAGGACTGAGAATGAGGAATGTATATTGGTCTCTCTCTCACTCTCTCCCTCTCTCTCTCTCTCTCTCTCTCTCTCTCTCTCTCTCCCCA
>NW_007377769.1:0-50580 GCF_000475195.1 Diaphorina citri
CAGCCTAGTTGGCTTGGAGGGTAGCGCGTCTGCCTTGTAAGCGCTAGGCCGCGGGTTCGATACCCGCCCTGGGCGAACTCTATCCCAAACAGATAAGGTTCTTCTTCGGGACGGCTGAATTTTGTTGTATCCTGTCTTCATTCTCTCTTCGATTTGGGGACTATAAGATCTCTGTTGTTCCAGTTCCCTCTATCGAACGTCGAAAATTGTTTCTCTAAACTTGTCTAAGTCAGCTTAGTTAGCTTAGTTGGTAGTGCGTCTGCCTTGTAAGCGCTAGGCCGCGGGTTCGATTCCCGCCCGGGGCGGATTTTATCCTGAATGGACAAATATTTCCGCGAAACCATAACCAAAGACAATTTGAAGAAGTGAATCCTCATCCTCGAGACAGCCCTTCCAAAAGGTATCATTAAATTGCGGAAAATCCCCCAAAACAATCGACTGACAAAACTCCAAGAACTGGACAAAGGAACGATAAATAATATCGATAAATCCATGATGGAATATGGTATATTATACCATTGGTAGGCATAATTATAACCCAAATCTCAAAGACATAAAGAATGATATAGGTAAAGACAAAGTCGAAGATTTCCAAGATAACAAATCTGCCGAGATAAAAATGATGGCGGAGTCTATAAATAGAAACTTCCCAGAAGATAACCATCGAAACATGTAATTAACCCGATTGACCGTAGGAAAACTGATGTGGACATTACTGAAGACAGTAGTGAAGAATTTGATAAGGAAACCCGTAGTAAGGTAGATAAGATGGTAGACCAATTAGTCTGGCTGGGGGAATTTAAACAGCGAGTATACTAGCCTGAAATTTCCCTTGCTAAAGAAATAGCAAAGGTTGAGTGCGAAGGTTATCCACTCTTTTTTTTTTTAGCCAGAGTCAAATAAAGGTCAGCTCAAAGCAATCACCCCAGCACTGATTGAGAGGCTGACGAAAAACGCCCACTCTGTCTAAACACGGGAAAAGGCTAGGAAGTAAGACATACCTAGGTAGATTAAAATGGTACCTATAAGGAGATTTAGTGAAAAACCTCAGTTGAAACTTCCGAAACAGATGGAAAATTCTGAAGATGCGACCTCTGAAATGCAGGAAAAGACTCTATGGACATTAGGAAATCACTGAAAATAGGAATCAGGAATGAACAAGAAGATAAGGAAACCCGTAGCAAAGACACAAATGGTAAAATTGAAAATATATTAATTGTATAGATTCAATGGTTGAGTAAACTTGGGGAGGAAAACCCTGACAACCCCAACGCCAACGCGACATAATAAAAAGCACGTGTAATATAATTATTAGTTAATTAGTTAGCCTTTCTCTTGAGCTGTGTCCACACTGTCCAGACATAGTCCACCGGCTGTCCATCGATGTCGACTGAACCGTCCAAACTGTCTCAACAACATAGATTCACCTCGTCGATCGACGGCCGGTCGACTTACAACCACACTTACCTCGGAAATTTTAATCCCATCTTCCTAAATCCTCTTTCCAAGGTTCATCCTAAAATGTTCATCATCTCAATACCTCATCTTTGTAAATCATTTTTACCAAAGTCCACCCAAAAAAGGTTGCAACATCTCATCCTTCTAATAATTCCTTTTTCCCCAGCTCATTCTTCTAAATAGAAAATGTTTATCATCTCAACATCTCATCCTTGCAAATCCTTTTCCTAAAGTCCATCCGAAACCTTTTCAATATCTTATCCTTGTATAGGTAAATCCTTTTCCTGATGAAGTCCATCCGAAAATGTTTCATCATCTCAATAACTCATCCTTGCAAATCCTTTTTCCAAAGTCTATCCGAAAACGTTTCAATATTTCAACATCTTATCCTTGTAAATCCTTTTTCCAAAGCTCATCCTTCTAAATCCTTTTCCCAAAGTCTCTCTGAAAAAGGTTATCATCTTAATATCTTATCCTTCCAAATCTAAATCAACATCTTATCCTTCCTCCTCGACCTCTGAGATGTGAATCATATTGAAAGCTTGCCCGGTATCCACACATACACACAGGTAATTCCCCTCTTCAACCTTCTTCAGGCTTCGTCATGCCTAAAGTCCATCCGAAACCTTTTCAATATCTTATCCTTGTATAGGTAAATCCTTTTCCTGATGAAGTCTCAACATGCTGCCAACGAAACCAAATCACATAACTCGAGATTCTATAAATATGAACGTAACATGGAGAGCCTGAGAAGATATGTTAGGGTCCAGGACAGAATTAGTTTCATGAGAGAGAAAAAAAAAAAAAAAAAAAAAAACCGGGGTGCGCATCGAAATTTTCCATTTTTTTTTTCCCTTTTTAAAACCCCCCCAAATTTTTTTTTTTTTTTTTTTTCGACTGACATTTACGAAAGGTAAAGGTACAAACCCCGAAACTTTCCGACATCGCGTCTCGCCTTTTAATTAAAAAGCTTATTAGCCAGCCTAGGGTTAGCTTAAAAGGTACTGCGCCTGGAGCGAACTTCATCTTAAAACAATAAGGTTCGTTCTATTACCGTCTGGCTTTTTCTTATCCTCTCTTCGATTTCGGGACCATAAGACCGCTTTTTTTACAATTCCTTCTATCAAACCTCTTCAAAAAAGCTTTTGAAAACAATTGCTGGATATCGCGGAGTAATCGTTTTTTGCTCACTAGGCGAATTCGGCGACCGATCCCAACATATAGGACAGGTACATAGGAGATATTGTATAAATATAGCATCCCATCTTGTGATTAAACTAACTGTAACTGAGTTGATCTACGAGTTAGTATAGGGGTATAATCTACTATTTCAGATATATAATTAAGTACAGGATGGTCAACATCTTCTGCGGCAGATGAAATTGACTAAATCAGTTTTTGGTCCAATGGAAGCCCTTGGTAGCCCAGCACCAAAACCACACTAACACACGTCAGCCAAAATTGAACTCCAAAACACACACCATACATCAACCAAAATAAAATTAAAGAGAACTAAAAACCATATCAAAAACAGAGCTGGAATCGAATAAAAATCCAAAAATATTAAAGCGACCTTGCCAACATTCCTCTCAATATCAACTAATCAAGCTTCTGCTGGAACGCGGAGTGGACACATTTCTTAAAATCGATGTGAACTCCAAAACACACACCATACATCAACCAAAAAAAAAAAAATAAAGATAACTAAAAACCAAATCAAAAACAGAGCTGGAATCGAATAAAAATCAAAAAAAAAAAATAAAAAATAAAATAAAGCGACCTTGCCAACATTCCTCTCAATATTAACTAATCAAGCTTCTGCTGGAACGCGGAGTGGACACATTTCTTAAAATCGATCTCATAAAAACTAAAATAAAATATCAAATCATGTAACTTCAAAACGTAAACCTCGGAGCAAAAGTTCGAAGCAAAAAACCAACTTTAAAAAAAAAAAAAAAAAATCAGCAAACAGGTTGCTGTGCGGTGTCCCGTTAGTATACTCAACGGTGAGGATAACAACTTTGCACCGAACCTTGTGACCGATTCTTACAAGGCGCTGAAAAAGATGTTGACCATTGACTTATCAGAGCACCTCACAATAAACCATACAGGGTGGCTCAAAAAAGTACGGAGGTAGGTACTTACTTTACTTACTTTCCATGTCCACCTTGTTCGTCAAATCTTGTTCATCCAGAAGCTGTCTGGATGGACAAAAGTGAGTGTAACTTGAAAAGTGTTTCACCGCTTTTTACATTATTATCCCCAACATTCAAAACAGATAGGTACTCAGACAATAACAGGCAACCTATCACGCAAGGCCTTTGGAGTTCACGTTCCAGCTTAATCCCACATTCAGGCAAGATGTCTCAACTGTCCCGTATCTAAACTGTTCAATTGTCCCGTCTCTTGACACCTGCCTCAAAGTACCGCTGCTTAATGACACCCGTCCCGTCTCTTGACATCGGATATCGGACAAACCATTCGAGAGTTATAGTGCACCAAGCATAGACAAACACACGAACTCCCCCTAAACTAAACTGTGGACTGTGATACATAGAATGTCTATTAAAGTGCATATTAAACAGGAGACTATTACGATATTCATGAGATTGGGTCAAACAAAAGTCCTGGTGGTTCAATGAACTATACAAAGAGGGGCCCGTAGGATTCCATCTTTCTACAGTTCCGAATAAGTTCGAAATCTGATGAGGAGCTTTCCTTTTCGTGTTGACCTTTTGAGTCAAATTTCATCAAAATGGGACAATTTCATCAAAATGGGACAAAAGTATGGCAAAACAAACAAACTAAATACAAAATTACCGACCTAACTAAACATTGTGAACAGATTTACAGGCAAACTAAAATTAACTAGTATAGGCCACACAAGGAAACTAGTCGATTTGAAACCTGTTCGGTCAATCCGAGAAAAGAATCACTCAAAGTCTACGTTCATACAGTCTTCAAAATAGTTCAAAAAGTTAAAAAATAAAAATAAAAAAAATCTCACCAATCTAATTCCAATCACAACTGATGCACCAAAAACATCCAGGATACTTTCGACTTAGATTGCTAGATTCTGAATTCGTTCTCTGTAATTAGTCATTTACTGTCTAAACTTTAGACTCCAATTCCAATTTCTTCTAGACCAAGAACCGTTCCAAATAAAGCTACAAATAATCTGGTCAACAAGTCCGAAACATGCTCAACACATATATGTAAAGTAATTTGAAATATTTCTAATTTTGAACCAACTCGAAAACAAATTGATTTCTGACTATTTTTAGATTTTTTTCAGCTTTCTTGCATGAATAAACTTTAGACTCCAATTCCAATTTCTTTTGTACCAAGAACCGTTCCAAATAAAGCTACAAATAATCTGGTCAACAAGTCCGAAACATGCTCAACACATATGTAAAGCAATTTGAAATATTTCTAATTTTGAACCAACTCGAAAACAAATTGATTTCTGACTATTTTTAGATTTTTTTCAGCTTTCTTGCATGAATAGGTGGCTCAAAAAAGTAAGGAGGTACTTACTTTACTTACTTTCCATGTCCAGCTTGTTCGTCAAATCTTGTTCATCCAGAAGCTGTCTGGATGGACAAAAGTGAGTGTAACTTGAAAAGTGTTTCACCGCTTTTTACATTTCGTAGCAATGAAATGGCCGCTATATTAGACTCGTGTGGTCTGTGTCGTAGCATGCCAATCCCGAAATATATCGAGAAAACATCCTTTGTGTTGACCGTGTTTGTCAAATTTCATCAAAATCGGATATCCACGAGTAGGTATAATCTACTATTTCAGATATATAATTAAGTACAGGATGGTCAACATCTTCTGCGGCAGATGAAATGGACTAAATCAGTTTTTGGTCCAATGGAAGCCCTTGGTAGCCCCGTACAATTTTCGTGTCAACAAGTGCATTCCACCTGATGTCATTTTCTTTTTAGGAGGAATTGATTGGTGAAACTTTTTAGCAGTCCGAGGTAGCCCAGTACAATTTTCGTGTCAACAAGTGCATTCCACCTGATGTCATTTTCTTTTTAGGAGGAATTGATTGGTGAAACTTTTTAGCAGTCCGACTCACAGTTAAGAAGTTCCTTTCCCGACTCCGTAAATTCGAGAACCAAAATTTCGAGGTCCTAATTGAAGACAATGGTGATCTTCGTTTTTGGAGTTTTTACCGTCGATAATTTCTGTCTAGCTGTTATTGGTAAAACCGTTTTGGTTAGGTTGTTGAAATTATAGTGTCGATCTTCCGGATATAGAGTTCAATATTAGAGTTACGGAACCCGGTCACTCCTTCTCGAAGACTGTTGGAAACGTCTGGGTCTCACATTAATACTCGGAACTAGGATTTTGCTTCTGGTTCTGACCAAGGAAGGGGGAAAATCTAGCAAAGACATAGTCAATTCAGTTACACCTAATCACTTTCATGGTTTCCCATGTAGCAATTCATTTATATGACAATAAAGATTTACAGTGTATAACTTTATGCTTTCTGTTGTTACTTTCCCATCAAATATACGAGACCTTGTTTAGACTGTTGGGGTAAAGGGACTAGTCCTATTCGGGCAGAAATCAGGATATGATTTTAGAAGATGATGGAGAAGATTATGGGAGAAGAATAAGATGATTGGAATCTTCGGGAAGATGATTTTAGAAGAGGATGGTAAGATGATTGGAGAAAATTGACGATCGTTTGCACGAGATATTGGTGAAGATTCTTCGTCATATTGTAATGCATTTACCTATTGGGTATTGAAGATTCTTACCAATGTATTTATATTTTTATCCATAGGGAAGTAAATATTCTTAGCAATGTATTTATTTAACTGTTGGGAATGAGAGCAATGAGATGATCATGAACTTCGGTTGTTTCAGTCATTTCAGTTCGACTGTGGTTTTTTCCTTGGAAATGGGGACGGGCTGGAGTTTTGACCGAGTTTTAAGCTTTTTTTGTAGACTTTCCGGGATAAAACCATCAAGGAAAGTTTGTCCGGCGCCATTGAACTCAACTTTATCTCTAATATTACCGTTCTAATTCTCAATTTGAGGAAAAAATAATTGAAAAACCCCCGTAGACTTTCCGGGATAATACCATCAAGGAAAGTTTGTCCGGCGCCATTGAACTCAACTTTATCTCTAATATTACCTACCGTTCTAATTCTCAATTTGAGGAAAAAATAATTAAAAAACCCCCAAACCTATCAATATATTGGTGTAGAATGTTGATTATTTGAAAGTCTAATTGCCAACACCAACTTTAATGACAACCTGATTAGATTACAGTGGCGTAGCGTGGTCTAAATTCAAGTGTAAGGCGTGTAGGGTACTAATTTCCATCATCCATGCTCTTCATGGACCAATGTATACCTATTTATATTTATCCATAGGGAAGTAAATATTCTTAGTAATGTATTTATTTATTTATTGGGAATGAGAGCAATGAGATGATCATGAACTTCGGTTGTTTCAGTCATTTCAGTTCGACTGTGGTTTTTTCCTTGGAAATGGGGACGGGCTGGAGTTTTGACCGAGTTTTAAGCTTTTTTTGTAGACTTTCCGGGATAAAACCATCAAGGAAAGTTTGTCCGGCGCCATTGAACTCAACTTTATCTCTAATATTACCGTTCTAATTCTCAATTTGAGGAAAAAATAATTGAAAAACCCCCAAACCTATCAATATATTGGTGTAGATTGTTGATTATTTGAAAGTCTAATTGCCAACACCAACTTTAATGACAACCTGATTAGATTACCGAAACAACTCGAGATTAAAAACTGCTATCAAGTTTCAACATATCCTAACCTAGATTTTACAAATTGTTGACACAGTAGCTTTTAAAAGCTTAAGAAGTCAAATTAAATTTCTCCAACACTCGAGGATTTCAGTCTGCTCACTCCTGGACACAAAAAAATCGCCTTCATACCAACATAGGTATTCTTCATTTTTCTGCCATCTAACAAATCGAATTTTCCAAGAATATGAACAAAGTGAACAAAATTTCTTATCCTTGTGCCACCTGATTTACCTGATACGATCTTCTGACACTTTATCTCTAATAGATACCGTTCTAATTCTCAATTTGAGGAAAAAATAATTAAAAAACCCCCAAACCTATCAATATATTGGTGTGGAATGTAGATTATTTGAGAGTCTAATTGCCAACACCAACTTTAATGACAACCTGATTAGATTACCGAAACAACTCGAGATTAAAAACGGCTATCAAGATTCAACATATCCTAACCTATATTTTACAAATTGTTGACACAGTAGCTTTTAAAAGCTTAAGAAGTCAAATTAAATTTCTCCAACACTCGCACGGATGTTTTATTTCTGTTACATTTCTCGGAAATTAAAACGTTCGGACGTAATGTGTATCTGCTCGCATGCCGAGGTATGTTATTTGTACAAGTTCTGTAATTTCTGTAAGTTCAACAAACAAGTTTAATTTCCAACTTGATTTTTTTTTCTACACGAACTGTAGCCCGTCCAGGTTTTAAGTTACTAGACCAGTTGCCACTAGTCTTTTTTTTTTACATGTGGGTCATTTAGGTGTTTGGTATCCTAAGGGCGGTGGCCTTGGACTTGGTTAGAGTGTCACTGATCTACATTTATTTTTTTTCTACACGAACTGTAGCCCGTCCAGGTTTTAAGTTACTAGACCAGTTGCCACTAGTCTTTTTTTTTTTACATGTGGGTCATTTAGGTGTTTGGTATCCTAAGGGCGGTGGCCTTGGACTTGGTTAGAGTGTCACTGATCTACATTTTTCTTTTTTTTTTCTACACGAACTGTAGCCCGTCCAGGTTTTAAGTTACTAGACCAGTTGCCACTAGTCTTTTTTTTTACATGTGGGTCATTTAGGTGTTTGGTATCCTTAGGGCGGTGGCCTTGGACTTGGTTAGAGTGTCACTGATCTACATTTGTTAGGGGGCTTTGGACTCTCGAGATGTTGATACAGTTTCTTGGTTGATAATTAGATCTGGTTTGATGTTTCATAGTGTTTATTTGTAGTTGAACTTCCTTGCTCTTGGCCTCTGCTCATTTCTTTTGCTGATGGTCTGTGTAAATTTTCTTGCTGATTTTCTCTGCGCCATGTTTCCTTTGCTGGTAGTCTCTGCTTCATATTTTCTTTACTGATGTGCTTTGCTCCATATTAATTTCTTCTCACTTGGAGTAAAACTCTAGTTTTCTTTGGTCAGATTTTATTTGTTTTGTGGATCGGTATATTTTTGTTTATCTGCGCCATGTTTCCTTTGCTAGTAGTCTCTGCTTCATATTTTCTTTACTGATGGGCTTTGCTTCATATTAATATCTTCTCACTTGGAGTAAAACTCTAGTTTTCTTTGGTCAGATTTTATTTGTTTTGTGGATCGGTATTTTTGTTTCTTTTTCATAGTTCCGTCTGTCTTCCATACTTGTAGATAGGAGGCACCTCTTATCGTCTCATTTATGATCCTTTTTTTCTTTTGGTCCACTTTGGTCTCTTCCTTCTTCTTCTTCTTTTTCTTCTTCCTTCTCCTCCTCTTCTTCTTCTTTTTGGCCTCCTTAAAGTCCTCTTCTGTTTTCGGTTTGTTTGTATCACGAGAGCACGATTACTATCAAAACATTTTGATGGATGTCTAAATTGCCTGATTGAGGACTAGGCCTTATTAATATGTCAAGGTAGCTCTGAAGGAATTGCACATTACATCGAGAGATTGAATTGATTTTTACAGCGCAAGATAATTACAAGATCAAAGTGGATTAATGACGTAAATGTCGATCTTGTTGGTTTTTATGCCGGCGATAGTTGCTGGATTTCGATATTCGATTAGTGAAATCCTAAAGAACTCCGATGTTTTCATTTGGGTTTCAAAAATAAATACGAACAAAAACCAGATTGATTTGTTTAGTTTTCTGACTTCTTGGTTTGTTCTATTGTGTAATTAATTGATACCTACTTCATTAATTTTGTATTGGAAATCAAAAAAATACATTTTCATTAAAAACCAAGCACTTAACTTGGTACTTACTTACACACTCACAGCATCAATTGCCATAATGAACAATTAATTATTTATGCCTACCTCCATTTACGAGTAGGTTGGAAAAAATATTAAAATTGAAAATTTTGTCTCTAAAATAGGTAGGTACAGACAAATTTGTCCCTAAAATAGGTACCTACTAATAAATTGGTTCCTAGGTAAGTATTTATATCAAGAAAGAAAAAGGTTCTGTAAGTAATTTAAGCTCATTAGACCGATTAACACGTTCGCATCCCACAAGTCATTCCAGTGTGACGAAAATGAAAACCAGCTCTTGTTAAACCGGTCTGACCTTGAATCCGATAGTCATACTCCCAAGTCCTTAGCATCAGCAACTTTGAGCACCTCCTCACACTGAACCGATGTGACTTTCACTGAAGCCAGAGTCCAATCCAACTTCGACAAGATGCAAAATCCGGTATAAACAGATGCCAAACTGAAGTATTCAGTCTATTTTTTTTTTTTTTTTTTTTTTTGTGCCTCAAAGTACCGCTGCCTAATGACACCCATCCCGTCTCTTGACACCTGCCTCAAAGTACCGCTGCCTGATGACGCCCCATCAAATGTATCAGCAGTCATACTTCCTCAGAATTCTGCAGAAGTTTGAGGCGGATGATTTATGACTGAGAAAACAATGAGATGTCATGATGTATGGTTCACACAGTTAGGGTCTGGGTAAACGAGCGATACAATGAGAAACAAATTAGTGATAGAGTGCCACATTGTGCCACAAGTTAGGTTGGAAGAACTCTATTATTGGATTACTTCCCCTGATTTAGGTTGTTGAAATTATAGTGTCGATCTTTCGGATATATAGAGTTCAATATTAGAGTTACGGAACCCGGTCACTCCTTCTTGAAGACTGACTGTTGGAAACGTCTGGGTCTCACATTAATACTCGGAACTAGGATTTTGCTTCTGGTTCTGACCAAGGAAGGGGAAAATCTAGCAAAGACATAGTCAATTTTCTGCCATCCACTAACGGTATTTGGCAACTGAAAACGTAGCAACACAAAGTGATCCTTTGTATTACAGCTTGAAGTCTGGAATATCCTCAATTCTGGATCACAATATCATAACACCTGCAAAACTCCCAGGCCCATTCCAAAACGGGCTCGAGTGAGAATCTCCCATAACTTCGCACAGACACATACCAGAAGTCAGACAACCTAGTGCTATACTAGGTACTCAATCCATATCACCTAATATCTTCGATATAATATATGTGAATCTATACCTATCCATTTATACCAGTATCGCCTAATATTAAACGCGAGAATCTCCCATAACTTCGCACAGACACATACCAGAAGTCAGACAACCTAGTGCTATACTACTCAATCCATATCACCTAATATCTTCGATATAATATATGTGAATCTATACCTATCCATTTATACCAGTATCGCCTAATATTAAACGTATACCTATCTATGCATCATGTAGATAGATTTTGATAGAATCTATCTACATGATGCATAGATAGGTAAATTTTACACCAATATACCTATCACCTACAATCAAAACCTATATCTAGCCTAACCATCCATGTATGTATTTGTATTTCTATCAATATGACTCCCTGTCACCCGATTGGGCTGCCGGCACTCTAGTTTATTCTCAGTGTAGGATAAATCGATTCTTTCGGAAGACGTATGAAAACTAGAGCTTGGTACCAACAAGTACAACCATCCATCGTACAGAGTTCAACCTATTCGGTGGAAGCTCTAAGTAGGTACCAGATTTCCTAGTATGCCCGGGACGTAATGAGTTAATTTATAAGTTGTAACTTAGAAAGGCAGGTTTACACGATATTATTCATCGTAGCGATGTGATTTTGTCGTTTCTATGATTTATTCCTGCCTCGGTGGTGTAGTACACTCGTAAAATGTTTGTTGCCAAAACCAAATGTCAGCCCAAGTCGATTTCCTTAGGAATTACCTATTCTGTCTTCTTTCTCTCTTCGCTTTCGGGATCAAACCTCTTACTTTGAGTCAAATTGCGATAATTCGTCGCAAACCTTACGTGTTTACATGCTCCAATATAATCATAATATCCTTAAGATTAAAAAAAAAAAAAAAAACTTTCCACTTGCGACTCGTTCGAAAGCGATTTCCTTGAACCTCCGACTAACAGTTTCCTCTAGCTCTACCAACATGAACTGTGAATGGATCTTGTTCTTATAATATAAGATTCCTGCCTCGGTGGTGTAGTGGTCAAGGCGCTCGCCTGGTAAACAGGAGGGCGTGGGTTCAATCCCAGCCGAGGTATGGAAATTTATCCTCAATATAATTTGAGAATTTGACCACAATAATAGTAGTATCCTTAAGATTTAAAAAAAATCCACTTATTCCAGCGCCCGCGTACGGCATACCAGCAAATGGAGTGACCACAACAAGGGATATTGGACAAAACATCTTTGCGTGTAGCCTAAACTCTCTGACAAATCGAAGCGATAAAATGTTACCATTAAAATCGTTACCATTAATCGTGTGAACCCGCCCTAAAATAAACATCGCCAGCCCGAAGCCCCGGAGTTTATCTGAAAATAATTATCGTTAGAAATATAATTGGAAAATAAAAACTCTAATATGAAGAGCATTAAGCTTTTGCTGTAATAAAACCAACAGGCCTATTATATCCGGCATTAAAGTACTAATGTCAGAATTACAGGGTCCTGGTGGAACAGTTAGGGTCAGCATGAAATGGAACAGTTAAACAGTTAAATCGCTTAGAAAAATCAAAGTCAAGAAATAATGAAAAGTTAAAGTAAAAATATAAAAAAGGATATAAAAAATCAAAGTTGAGATTTAATTGATCTAAAAGAAATAACGTTTCTGAATGACATAGATATTACCTAACTAATCTTCTATTTCCTGAAATTACTTTTAAATTATTAGAAATTGGTGAGATATTGAGTGTTAGCTGTGTTAGTGTATTTTTAACCTCTAAACTTTTTCATAGGCTTGTAAACCGACTTTATACAATCCAATGTGAATCCTGTAGATACCCCAAGATATTTGAGCTTCATAATATGAAGCTTATAAAAGGAAGAAGCCCGTTAAAGAATGCAGAGCTGAGATTGCTAGAAAAAATAGAAAGTAATTATAATAGTTTCATTTGCTGACGATGTGTGGCGCTAAAGTTCTGGAAGATCGCAATCAGAAGTTTGCATTCCATATCTTGAATTCCTATCTTTTTTTTTTACTTTTTGCCATAGGAATGCTTCATTAGGACTTTTACTGTGTTAGAAAAATGATTTTATTATACCTAGTATGGTAGTCTACTTTTTGCCATAGGAATGCTTCATTAGGACTTTTACTGTGTTAGAAAAATGATTTTATTATACCTAGTATGGTAGTCTCTATCTGTATAGGTATATAAATTGCTGATTTCTTTTCAAAATCTTCAATATTTTCTATCCCAAATGTTGTGAACTTGATGATTCACTGTTAACTAACTATGGCAAATTTTCAAAATCGCTGTAGATTTTCGAGATGATTTCAATTGTTGCTTTAGTAATCTTGCTGTTTTCCATATTTTTGCTCACTGGAGGGAAATTATATTTTATCAAGAGTCACTTTCTTCCTGATTTTAACTTATCTTTCAATTTGAAGAGATTACTTCTTTTCTTCTGTTTCCCATGCGATGGTTGGTGTGTTCTCCTTTTTTTTCCTCGAACTGTATTATATTCCATCATGACTGTTTTATATCTTCTCGTGATCCGTTTAAAATCACAGCTTTCAATTTAAATCTTACTGTCAGCTCCCGCGATGGAACGGTTCTCAGGGTCTTATCTTCAATATCTTCATCAATGGCAGCCAACATTTCAAGATTATTTAAACGGTCTGCAAAATCCATTCCTTTCTAGCTTGGATGTGACCGTTGTTCGATTGTGTCTCTCCGGTTATCCTAGAATCCCAGTTGACCTTTTCTTCTTCTTTTGTTCTTAATATTTCTTCTCCTCTTTCTTATTATACGATTCCTTTCTAGCTTTGGATGTGACCGTTGTTCCATTGTGTCTCTCCGGTTATCCTAGAATCCCAGTTGACCTTTTCTTCTTCTTTTGTTCTTAATATTTCTTCTCCTCTTTCTTATTATACTTCTTCTTTCTTTTTTTTTTCTTCTGTTTTTGTGTTCTTGGTGTTTCGACTCCTTTTTCCTCATTCTACTTCTTCTTGTGTTCTTAGTGCCAATTCTTTCTTTTTCTCCTCTTTCTTCTTCTTCTTCTTTTTCTGTTCTTCCTTTTCTCGTGTTCTAAAAATCTTTCTCGTTCTTCTTGTCCTTTAGACATTTCTTCTTCCTCTTCTTCTTTTACGTCTTCTAGTTACCCATTTCTTCTCGTCTTCCATTTTAATGAAGTTAACCATTTTTTTTCATCCTCTCTGCGGGGTTCACATATTATCCTCCGTTGCTCTACATTGGTTATCTCTTCGGTAATGATATACATACGCTTCGCTTCGACTTTTATGAGTGCACTTTTTTTCTCTTCGCCGTCTTCATAAATTTCTATTAAAAGTTCCAAGTTGCGACTGCTTTTTCTATTGTGAATGAAATATTGGAAGAGTCGATGAGATAGGTGGACGTTTAGAGTTATAGACAGAAGAATTATGAATATTATGTGTATGTGGTTATGTTTATAATTGATGTATAAAAACTAAATGACTTAAAAATCTCCTCTACGAGTATAACTTTGAAGAACTTGCCAACCCAATATCCAAGGCTTGGGTTGGAGCGAGAATTTGAAATTAAATAAAAATGCCCTCATGTCCTTCCAGATCTTGTACATAGGTTATACCATCAGTATCTATTCCATCACCAACAGTGTCAACAAAATCATTCTTTCAACATATTTGACGTATCACAGGTACTAAACACTTCTTGTATTCGTGTGTCTATGTTTGTTTAGTCATCTTGGAATGTTATGAGAGATAAGGAGAGTCTATATCTATCCTATATATCCTATCTAAGCTTATTCATAAATTGTTGATCCTGAGTGGATTTTTCTTGAGGTCAACTATGGATCATCTGTCCGCGGTGATCTGGAGAATTGTTTGGGAAATTCCTCGAATTCTTGGCAGAGTGATGACTTGATGACATCGGGTTTTTTACTCTACTGATTTTTTCATAGTAAACAAAGTAGGGGAAGAAGTTGCCAAAGGTCTTCGTTTGATTGACTCCATTTGTACTTTCTTCCTTCTGGAATTTGAACCACAAAGCAGTTCAACCAGTGGCGTAGCGTCCATGTAGGGCGTGTATGGCGGCCATACACTCAACCTAGTTTAAATCCAGGCCAGAAATTTTGTCATCTTGGCTTGGTAATTTCGGATAAGGAAGTTCTGAGGAAATTTTCAAGTCTGTAGCTCGTATCTTTCTTCAGATAAATCATATCCAAAAGCTCATAAAAACAAGGATTTTCAAGCACAAAATGTTGTCGTTGTGGAAAACCAATTCGGTTTTCGATATAAAACCCGATGTGATGTTCATGCTAGATTTGTTACATGGTTTTCTTCCTCGAAGATTTTCCACCTCATCCGTTTCAGCACGCGTGTCTTGTTCTCTTGTTTGGTTTTCTTGGCGGATTTCTTTCAATCATTATTTTTTCCTCCTGCGTCTTTCTCCATTATTTTTTCCAACCTATTCTTTCTTTTTGTTTTATCGGTTTGGCTTGACTTGTGGTCAGCTCGGATCTCAATATAAAACCCGATGTGATGTTCATGCTAGATTTGTTACATGGTTTTCTTCCTCAAAGATTTTCCACCTCATCCGCTTCAGCACGCGTGTCTTGTTCTCTTGTTTGGTTTTCTTGGCTGATGTCTTTCAATCATTATTTTTTCCTCCCGTGTCTTTCTCCATTATTTTTTCCAACCTATTCTTTCTTTTTGTTTTATCGGTTTGGCTTGACTTGTGGTCAGCTCGGATCTCATCCGAGGTATCTTCAAGTTCAATGACACGCCCGGTGATGGATATATTGCAGTCCATGTTTACATTGTCTTGCACAAACAAGCACTCCGCGCTTCAAAATGAATTCCAGGCTCGTCTCTCTGACTAGAGCTTCAATATAAAGTCTGATGGAGTTGTTAAGTGCACTCACACCATTTCGTTTTTTATTGTTTTTGGCTATGCGGAAAAGTTGTTTCTTTTTATTATTACCTGCATAGATTCATTAAGGATTTTTTTTACATTTATTGACGAATACATCCATTATACATTAAACTAACATAATCGAAACTAAAGTCTTAAACGAATTTTATGAATTAATGAAAATTTGCGTCGATAAAAATGGTTCTCGACACAAAGAAGTGTCGCCTTTTTGTGTTTGGGATGCATTTTCGTGTCCTTGAGACGTGTGACTTGTGATTCTTATGAATCGACTGATGAGTAGTTTTTCAGCGTCAAATGTGTCTGAGAATGCAGTCATAGCGTAGGAGTGCTGGAGTGCACAAAGTGACCCATTGCCAAACCTGCCTCGGTGGTGCAGTGGTCTAGGCGCTCGCCTGGTAAACAGGAGGGCGTGGGTTCAATCCCAGCCGAGGTATGGAATTTTATCCTCAATATAAATTGAGAATTTGACCACAATAATAGTGGTAGCCTACTGCTGGAGTAAAGGGACTTTTCAGTCCTATGTGAGCAGTATAAATAAGCACCATTATTATTAATATGTTTTAAACTATTCGAAATCCAAATTATATTGCCTTTAGAGTTAGAATTTACAGATTTTCTGCATGTCATTGTGGCGTTTTACTGGTGTACTTCTTTGACCATTTCATTGTCTTTTTGTTTTTTTCTTAAAGCAGCTTTTTGATAGTTGATAAAATTAATTGAAACCTATGCTCAAATACCCAAGTGATAGCCCAATATGTCACAGTTGAGAAGAATGTCAGGCTTCACCAGAATCATCACGAGCAGACCATTTTCACCGTAAAAGGCACCGAATTTGTTTTTAGAGTTGTTTCTACACTGAACTAAATGATTCACATTACTTTGTCTGGCTAGGGGACGTTAAACAGAGAGAAGACTAGCGTCTGGCTGTGGGACTATAAACAGGGAAGAGAACAGCTAACCCTAACCAGCCTAGCAAGCTGGCAGTTCCTCAAAGGGTTCTCTCTGCTTTTAAAGACCAAGCACAAGTCCTCACGATGGTTGACTGCGGTTCAGGACGAGCCAGCCAATTTAACATGGCTAAAAGAGAAGAGGAGAGAGAAAAAACATGCTCATTGAAAACAAGAGCGAGAGAACGACACAAAAAGCAACAAGAAAGAGAGAGAGAGAGAGAAAGAGAGAGAGAGAGAGAAGAGAAGACAAGGGAGGGATAGAGAGAGGAAGTTTTTAATAATATAATTTGCGAAAATGTTAAAAGTTAAAAAAACAAACAACAAAACACAGAGAGCGCAGAAAGAGAAAATGAAATTAGTTGCTACAAGTCAAAAGTGTAGAGGAGGGAGAGAGGGGGAGAGAGAGAGAGAGAGAGAGAGAAGGTAGCGGGTTCTGAGGATTGATATTTTTCTGTACTCTTTGACCGGGATTAACCCTGAAATCGACCGAGTACCGTGGAATGATTGGCGAATTTTGAGCCATGGACAAAACTGAGAATATATACTAAAGATCCGGGGTTATAAATTGAAACTTGAACACAAGAAGCCTACCTCATCCTCCCGAAACACTGCCTAACATATGCTCCCGTTACAGATGCATTAAAAAACTATTAAAAAATATTGTAGACCCTATCGAAGTCCTAGACAAAATCAAAAGCTGCCTCTGAAACTGAAACCCACAAAAGGTTAACCACGGAGAATTAATATACGGTCGTGATGCGCTGAAGATTCCGAACAGAAAAATGAAAAAGATCAAGAGATAAAACAACACAACAGCAATGACCGAGAACCTGGAAGCTATCAACAGAGTTCGATCTATGAGATTCCAAAAGCAGAGATTCAGTAGCGAGCAGCGCAGCGCTTCCTTCAACAATGATTTGAAAAAAGACTTTGATGTTATTGAATAAAAAACATTTCCTATGGATTATCTCTTCAGTAATGATATACATACGCTTCGACTTTTATGGGTGCATTTTTTTCTCCTCGCCGTCTTCATAAATTTCTATTAAAAGTTCCAAGTTGCGACTGCTTTTTCTATTGTGAATGAAATATTGGAAGAGTCGATGAGATAGGTGGACGTTTAGAGTTATAGGCAGAAGAATTATAAATATTATATGTATGTGGTTATGTTTGTAATTGATGTATAAAAACTAAATGACTTAAAAATCTCCTCTACGAGTATAACTTTGAAGAACTTGCCAACCCAATATCCAAGGCTTGGCCTGATGCTTTTTTAACTTTCGGACGTTCACTTTTTGTCATTTTCCTCTTGAAGACCCCATTTGTTTCTCAGGGATCGGTACTCGGTCCCATACTTTTCAGTTTGTTTTATTTTTATTATTACAAACGACGTACTACCTTGGTTTAAGCAGTTTAATGTTTGCCACTTTTGTTCGGAGCAAGCTAAACTCAAGGGTAGAGACCTGAGTGGTTCAGCCAATTCAGCGGTTCATGCCACAACTGGATCTTGGAATGATCTTGAATTTTGTTTGCCAAGATTCTCCAAGTTGCCAACATCTTCAACTACCTGTCTTTGAAGCTCAGCATGAGAATATCTTGTTGGTTGTGTTCATCATTTGACATCCTTTGCATGAGCATAAGTGGCTAGTTTCTACATACCTATGTTAGGCTTGATAGTTATGTACCTACCTTTAGGAGAAGTCTTTTTATCTGTAACTGCCTCTCTGCCTCTTTATGCGCAAAAGTTCTTGGAAATTCTCTTGACTTGACTGTAGTTACTACGTTTCTACCGAGTGATTGCAAAAAATTACTATCGATCGTTGAGACGTTAACCTTTATCATCCCTGGATTCCCAGGGTCTACAATTCTGCATTGTTATGTTACAGTCACATCTCTGAGAACACTTGGAGACCGTTCGGGCATAGCTTCCGAGCATACTCAGAGGTAACAAGTAACTGTGACATGACTAACATGAGTTTGTAGATCCCTGCCTTAGTAACGTAGAGTTAGAGGACCCGAAGAACTTTCCGAGAACCATGTGTGACGCCAACATGACTAACATGAGTTTGTAGATCCCTGCCTTAGTATCGTAGAGTTAGAGGACCCGAAGAACTTTCCGAGAACCATGTGTGACGCCCGACTAACAAACCAGGTAGTTGATCTGATGCTCCGCGCATCTCTCTGCCTCTTTATGCGCAAAAGTTCTTGGAAATTCTCTTAACTTGACTGTAGTTACTACGTTTCTACCGAGTGATTGCAAAACATTACTATCGATCGTTGAGACGTTAACCTTTATCATCCCTGGATTCCCAGGGTCTACAATTCTGCATTGTTATGTTACAGTCACATCTCTGAGAACACTTGGAGACCGTTCGGGCATAGCTTCCGAGCATACTCAGAGGTAACAAGTAACTGTGACATGACTAACATGAGTTTGTAGATCCCTGCCTTAGTAACGTAGAGTTAGAGGACCCGAAGAACTTTCCGAGAACCATGTGTGACGCCCGACTAACAAACCAGGTAGTTGATCTGATGCTCCGCGCAGATAGTGCGGCATCCCGCGGTTCATCAGCCATCACCATATCAGATGCTAGAAGTACTAAACACAATAAACACAGAGGTATCAGGATCTTAGCTGACACTATCAAATGCACGAGCCATGTCTATCAACAATGTCGAAAACAAAAGGAATGTGTGCCATACGCGCGTTTCCGCACCACGTAGTGACGTTCATTGATAAAAACAATTCGGATTAAACACTATACTACGTGAAACAATAGTAATCAGAATGAAATCTAATGAATGAACACCGAGTGACGGCGTGTACCTACTCTGGAGATATCAAATCAATCAATTTGGATACCACAAACTAAAGAGACTAGATCCATTTGGATATCTCAAACTAGGGACTGTTAAGGTAGAAAGACACCACCATCACATCACGTGAAGTCATGGGAAGTCAGATGTACGTAGTTCAAAGTTTTCTCATATTATTGTAGGTAATTTCGTTCAGGACAACAACGCTACTATGACGGGACGTGAGCTCACGTGTTGTGATAGTAGTGTGTTTCTACTTTTACCAGTACCTACTTATATTTCTCTGGAAATGTCCATCCTTGGGCAGAATCCTCGAATTGTAAGTTCCACGAATATTACCTTTCTTGAAGAACCTCTATCACAAACTAAAGAGACTAGATCCATTTGGATACCTCAAACTAGAGACTGTTAAGGTAGAAAGACACCACCATCACATCACGTGAAGTCATGGGAAGTCAGATGTAGGAAGTTCAAAGTTTTCTCATATTATTGTATAGGTAATTTCGTTCAGGACAACAACGCTATTATGACGTGACGTGAGCTCACGTGTTGTGATAGTAGTGTGTTTCTCCTTTACCAGTACTTATATTTCTCTGGAAATGTCCATCCTTGGGCAGAATCCTCGAATTGTAAGTTCCACGAATATTACCTTTCTTGAAGAACCTCTATCTAAAGAGACTAGATCCATTTGGATACCTCAAACTAGAGACTGTTAAGGCAGAAAGACACCACCATCACATCACGTGAAGTCATGGGAAGTCAGATGTAGGTAGTTCAAAGTTTTCTCATATTATTGTAGGTAATTTCGTTCAGGACAACAACGCTACTATGACGCGACGTGAGCTCACGTGTTGTGATAGTAGTGTGTTTCTACTTTTACCAGTACTTATATTTCTCTGGAAATGTTCATCCTTGGGCAGAATCCTCGAATTGGAAGTTCCACGAATATTACCTTTCTTGAAGAACCTCTACACTTCAAGAGTTACAAGACCTCGTCCCGAATGACTCCAATACGGTCAATATGAACAATACCAAGAGATTAAAAGAGAGAAAAAAATAATATAGGTATGTGCGAATCTAGCAAAAAAGTAGTAAAAATTATATAAAAAGTAGTAAAATAGTAAATTCCCCAGCACATCAGAAATCCATAAAAGAACGTTCACACATAATCAAATCCATAATATGAGCGTTCCATAAACGAATCCCCGGGTCATCAAGAGTTACAAGACCTCGTCCCGAATGAGTCCAATACGGTCAATATGAACAATACCAAGAAATTAAAAGAGAGAAAAAATAATATAATTATGTGCGAATCTAGCAAAAAAGTAGTAAAAATTATATAAAAAGTAGTAAAATAGTAAAATCCCCAGCACATCAGAAATCCATAAAAGAACGTTCACACATAATCAAATCCATAATATGAGCGTTCCATAAACGAATCCCCGAGTCATATCTGAGAAATTGCACAATAAATATGTTTATTCACACACTCCGTGCAAGTTCAACACTCAAAGTCAATAGCATGGGGAATATTGAACTTTTCAGTGTCAAGAATATCCGAGAAATACATCAAGTTCAAAGCTAGCAATATTAGTTATTACGTATGTGAAGCGAGCAGTAGAGCAACTTTCACAGCCGGGTGTCTGTGAAGTTAGCACTTGAGTGGGTTTGAGGATTTGTTGATGTTTGTTTGATGTGACGTTGATTCGGATTGATGTGAGGTCGATTGATGTCCGTCAATTGATTGATTGTTTTGTTTCGAGAGTTCGGCTTTCTTGGATATTCTAGATCCTAGATAAACTAGTCTAAATGAAGCCAAATCCAAGGGTCGAACCATGCTTTAGAATCTTTAGATGCATGATAACTCTCAGACTCTCAGTACCTACTCTCACGTATTTCAGTGTTCTTCTTCGGATACATCACATTGTCCGACCATTGTCAGTCAGTATGTCAACTTGTCAACACCACTTCATCCGAGGGCTAAATTTTATAAAAAGTATCTTTTAGTTTCATCCGAGAGGTAAATCTGCCATCTTTAGTTATCTTTTATTTTATTTTATTATTACTTTTTTTTAGAAAAAAGCCTGAAGATTTTTTTCTAAAAAATACATAATAATAAAAAGTAAAAAAAAAGTTACAAGTTGTAATTGATGAGTATGCTGATGTTAAGCTACCCTTCATAGAACAGCATGGATTTTATAAATCAGAGGTTCCCAATCTGTGGTACGCATACCACTAGTGGTACGCGAAGAGATTTGGAAAACCCATTTTATGATTTTTCTCGTAAATGGAAAAAAAAACTAATCTGGGCAACTCTTTAGTTGGAAAAGAAAAATATCTACAATCAGTGCATCAAAAAATTGTGAAATCGTATTACGATTAACACAAAAAATTCGCCTGCTGCGCTATAATTTCTTTATTTAGCCCCAAAACCACACAAAATTGATGTTTCGTGGTACGCCAAAAGAACCTTGAGATGTCAGGTGGTACGCAGTACTCAAAAGTTTGGGAATCCCTGTTGTAAATAAATTTATTTCTTCTTTTTCTGTAAAAATTATTATTCGATTTATATTGTTTTAGCGCAGCCGACTGGCTCGGAAGATTTTTTTTATTCCTTTGAGAGATGTGCTCCAAGTTTTATTTACAAAGTGGTTATAGGCTTTTCAGAGGCATCCATCAAGATATAGATAGGCTTTTCGGTATTTGATTTCCAGACACAAGAAAATACTTTATTAGCGTACTCGACCTACAGAATAGACTCTTTGAAAATTTGCAATTATTATACAATAAAAACAATTTGTTATATGTCATTGTGTCACAAACGCTGCATCAGAAGATTCTCTAAGAATAAACACCGAGATCCTAAGATTCCAGGAATCAATATGTATTGTCAAGATATCAGAGATGAAGATTCTTCATCTTCAAGGAACGAGATTCAATATTCAAAATCCCAAGATTCAAGAACCAGAGAACCAAAAACAAAAGTTCAAGAGTTCAGGAATCAAGAACATTATTGATGGTAGACTCAGTAACTTTGTGAAGGTTTCATTTTGAATATCTAAATATAAAAATAACTTTACTCTTCACTGGTTTAAGAGTAAAGTTATTTTCATATTTAGATATTTACAAGACCAATATCCCAAAAATGTCCAAGATTCCATCAGGAGTCAAGAAACAAAGATCAATATCAAATCAGGAATTCCACCGAACTGTTCAGGAATCAATATCAAAATCCCAAGGATCAAGGAATCAAGAACAATGTCCCGAATTTCCAGAAATCAACATCGAAACCCAAGATTCTACGAATGCAAATCCCCAAGATCAAGGAACCGGATCCCAGACACTCCTAGAAGGATGCAAAGCGTCATCTCATCTCAGAAGTGAGAACCTAAAGCGATTGCCATTAGGATGAATAATGAGCGAGCGATAGTCATTCAAGTAGCTACCAACATCGTGAAATTAGTAATGACATAGATCTCGGAGGAGATACAAAAACCCATGCATCTCACTACAGGATCCAACGGAAGTCGTCACCAGAACTGACTCTTTGACAGATTATAAGTGTGTACTGCAGGGTATGGTAACGTTATCTAATACTTCGCTTGTTTTACCATTCTCTATCCTGTAGACATGGAGCTTCACAAAGTTTTTCTGAATCCACTACAATGTTCATCTCTTCGTTGATTTTGCAGATTTTGCAGTAACTCATTCCAGTCTATCAAATCAATGGACAGATCTTGTGTCTATTGGAACTGCTCCTGTTATGCTCTTCCACCCAACAACTGATCTTTTCTTTCGCTGTGAGCTTTAGGGCTAATGAGGGAGGTCTTGAACGTGAGACTCTTGTGTCTCTCTATGCTCTATGCTGTATAGAGCTGTGTCTATACATAGTCGATGGCCGTCGATCGATGACTGAAACCATTCACATTGTCTCGACAACATAGATCCACCTTATCGATCGACGACCGTCGCCGTCGACTGTGTGCACATAGCTTTGAACACCTTGAACTTAGCATTGATTAAATCATGATATGTCACACTTGTAGATCACGTCCTAGAAAGAGTAGCTTACATATCACCCAGTATATCACTGAGACATAGTGAGATTCGGAACTCTGAGAATGAAAAGAGAATCATGATGATGTTATTAATTACCGAGGACCAGGGAGCTTGCATGTAAATATTTCCGACTCACAAACACTTTGCAACCATAATGGCAACGCCAAACAAAAGAGATGATGCTATAGACTAAGACTAGTACAGAGTATAAAAGATCTGATTGAAGATGAAGTGTTAAGGATGCTACAGGAGCTAGTATCCTCGGATAGAGTATGCAACCGGTCAGGCAGGGCAATTAGTTATGCTGTAATGACCACGAAACTTGTTTATATCGTCCTCTCTAACAACGCCAGAGACGTTCACACATACGTTTTCCTTAGTAGACGGTCCAATTTATGATCCTTTTGGATATAACAAAAAAAATCCAAGGTGAACATCACACCACTTTCTATTACTCTACGGAACCACAAGACAAAATCCATTCATTTTCTTGGAAAATTTTCGACCGAAATTTTGAAAACTTGTCAAAATTTCATTCATGTAGGTACCCTACCTACAAAGTAATTTTGCAAAATCAGCATAAAAAGCATACAGAATGTTTGAGTACGTTAATAGGTACGTATACAGACTCAAGATATTTGAGTACGTAATAGGTACGTATACAGACTCAAGATATTTGAGTACGTAATAGGTACGTATACAGACTCAAGATATTTGAGTACGTAATAGGTACGTATACAGACTCAAGATATTTGAGTACGTAATAGGTACGTATACAGACTCAAGATATTTGAGTACGTAATAGGTACGTATACAGACTCAAGATATTTGAGTACGTAATAGGTACGTATACAGACTCAAGATATTTGAGTACGTAAGAGGTACGTACAGACCATGGGCAAAAAATCATTTGCCTAAAGAATCCCGAATTTAGGGAACCTCCAAAAACGGATCCTCCCATTTCCCGATTTTGCGCGTTCGGACCGATTCCAACACGTTCTCATTGAATATTCCAGGCTCCCTATGATGGTAATAGAAAGTAACAAACGATAATAATGAATCTTCGGATCGTGTACATCATTTTGTAAGCAGAATCTCTTCAGTTCAACAAAATTCCTCCATAATTCTTTCTCTCGTCGAATCGAGTCTGTCCATAAGTGTGGGAACATTTTCAGCAGCCATTACGACTTTATCTAGTCGCTAGCTCGCTAGTCGTACTTACTAGCAAAGTACGCGATCCCTATGTTCGTTGGCATTAGGAATTCTCAAATATTTTTGATTCCTTCATATAGCAGAGACTGACGATAAATATTGTATTTTTTATTGATAAAATACTTCATCTAACATCTTTCCAGAGTGCAACGTGCTCATGATGCTCTAGCAAATGTCCCTTTGGATGGCCAGGGAAATTTTCTTCAACTAGGTAGTCGTACTAGAAAAGTACGAGATATATTCGTATGTACGTACACGTAAGTTGGCATTAGGAATTCTCAAATATTTCTGATTCCTTCATCTAGCAGTACTAGGAAAAAAGTAATAGATAATATATTCGTTTGTACCTACATAACTTGCGATTAGCAATTCTCAAATATTTTGGATTCCATCAACTAGCAGTGCTAAAAAAGTACAAGAAACAAGATACACATCGTATGTACCGTATGTAAGTTGGCATTAGGGAATCTAAAATATTTTCGTCTCAGATGACACAAGACATTATCTGACGGAACCTACTGCTCATCGCGTATATTCCGTATGTAAGTTGGCATTAGGGAATCTAAAATATTTTCGTCTCAGATGACACAAGACATTATCTGACGGAACCTACTGCTCATCGCGTCTCATAATTTTCATAAATTACACTTCAATTTCCTCTCTGTATGAACTCTCTTCTGAGGGGGGAATGAAACGCCAGAGGTACATAAATTACAGTTAGTAGCTTCTTTTAAAATCCCATCTATCTATCATTAGATCATTACCTCTGAGGTTCTGTCTGAGGGGGGAATGAAACGCCAGAGGTACATAAATTACAGTTAGTAGCTTCTTTTAAAATCCCATCTATCTATCATTAGATCATTACGGCTGATGATCGCTTCGGACTTCCAGAGGTCTCGTGATGAATTGACGTACAATTAAATGTGTATTCTCTCTGGTGTAATTCATTTCTGCAGAGAGCTTTATCATACGAGGATGTTCTATTGGAGCTAGAGCTTTATCATAGGAGTATATATTATGTTGGTCTGCAGCTAGAGCTTCATCATAAGAGTAGGGGAACCTGCGGTACAATAACACGCAAAAGTTCTAAAACCAAGAGTATTTTTTGGAGCTAGAGCTTTATCATAGGAGTAGGTATATGTTGGTCTGCAGCTAGAGCTTCATCATAAGAGTAGGGGAACCTGCGGTACAATAACACGCAAAAGTTCTAAAACCAAGAGTATTTGGATTAGAATATTAGATGAACCAGTATTTTACCAATAGGTAAAGGGAGCTTTCCTTCAATGATTTTCGGTTTACTTTCAACAAAACTTACTATGGTCTTAGAGGAAAATGGATTTCAAAACTTTCTCATTGCTCTAGCTAGAGTAGTCTAGAGTGTCTATTTTATTTTATTTTATTATTATTATTTTTTTTTTATTTAAGATGAGTGTTCCACCGCCGTTTTTATTTCGTACCAATGAAACAACTGCTACATTAGACGCATGTGGTCTGTGTCGTAGCATTACTATGGTCTTAGAGGAAAATGGATTTCAAAACTATCTCATTGCTCTAGAGAGTCTAGAGTCTAGGTCTAGAGACTCTAGAGTGTCTATTTATTTTTTTTTTTTATTTATTTAAGATGAGTGTTCCACCGCCGTTTTTATTTCGTACCAATGAAACAACTGCTACATTAGACGCATGTGGTCTGTGTCGTAGCATATGGATTAAAACCAGTGGCAGGTATGTTTGACCGTACTTGGAATTCTGTGTGCGTTCAATTAATATTAACTATCTTGATTTTATAATATAAGATTGGTCTGAGATTGTCTTGACATTAGCATATTACTTACCTACTTTTGCAGATTTGCAACTTTTTGGATAGTGCCCATAGTTTTTCCCCCTAATACTCACATGCTTCCCTTCTATGATTCCTATACAGTCAAGGAATCAACCTAATTCTGATATATGTTTACCATCTATGGCACCTATGTTATTGAGGAATACCCATTTCTCATAGCAGTTTTGGCCAATTTTTCTTTTGGGGAAAAGGTCATCATTGCTCTTCTCTTTTATGTGTTTACCAATGGAATTAAGAATATGATGCAAGCAATTCCGAAAATCCTTTGTGTCCCTTTTCTTTCTTGTCCCCCAAGTCCTCAATGCCAGTCACTCCAAATCCGACTTCCTAAATTAGTTCCAATTTGCTCCTTAGCTCCGTTATACACATACTCGCTGAATCTTCTTACACCATGTCAGATCGGTTATAGACCTAAGTACACTTTAAGAGTTACAAGACCTCGTCCCGAATGAGTCCAATACGGTCAATATGAACAATACCAAGAAATTAAAAGAGAGAAAAAATAATATATGTGCGAATCTAGCAAAAAAAGTAGTAAAAAATTATATAAAAAGTAGTAAAATAGTAAAATCCCCATCGCATCAGAAATCCATAAAAGAACGTTCACACATAATCAAATCCATAATATGAGCGTTTCATAAACGAATCCCCGAGTCATATCTGAGAAATTGCACAATAAAAATATGTTTATTCACACACTCCGTGCAAGTTCAACACTCAAAGTCAATAGCATGGGGAATATTGAACTTTTCAGTGTCAAGAATATCATGCTTTCTCGTTTGTCTATTTGATTGGGGGAAGACTTGCAGGAGATTCCGAAAGATTTCAAGAGCTTTTGAAAATTACTTACCTACGTGTTTGAACAAAAATGAACAATATACTACAGGAAAAAAATGAGTACATTGTCTCCATAACAGGATTGTTAAAACATTTGCCAAAAGCCAAAACCAGAATTCAGATATTTAAGAATGCACCTCAAGACACATAAATCACATAATTATTATCCTATCAACAGTTTGTTTCTTATCCATGCTAAAATTTCCCCGATATCCAGATTCTGGCTTTAACTCACTACAGACTAGGTACATACTGTAGTCCCTTAAGACAAATGACCAACACCATAGGTAAAATTGGTGCTACAATCCATCGACCTAGAACAATATTCTTACCGAGTTGAGGCAATTGGTTATAGATCTTCTATGTAAACATACAGTATGTGTCGTGTGATACTTTACATGTTACTCTGTGAGGATATTGGTCTATTGTGCGAATTAGCGAGAGAAGGAAACCTGTGAAAGATATTACTGTACTTTCTGGGTCAGGCTTGGACTCGAATTTTGCACCTAACAGTCTTATTAAAAGTCCTAGAATAACTCAGGAATTCACTTAAATATTAGGAAAACACTTCGAAATCTTTCTGAAACTCCGATTCCAAAGGTCTTGGAAAATGTGGAATTGATTTTGAGAGACTTTTTAGGTCTACCTTTTCTTCCTTTTCGATAGATTTTAAGGACACGGGATGTATGTACCTAAGTACCTTCTCGACTCCACTTGGTGTCTTCAGTATGGTTTGGTGGCATAAAAATAAATCCCCTTTCCTCTTTTAAAAGTTGAGCGTTTTGCCCGATAAACGATAAATTATTCAAAATGGTTTGAGTCACACTCTGCCAATCAGATATAAACCCTTACACCCCCCTCTCGGCACCACAGGACTTCCAGACACAATATCATCGCAGAATACCTCAAGTAAAAAACAGCCAAGACAAATAGGTAATGAAGGGTGTTGGTGCATTGAGTCTATGTGAGGATATGTCTATGTGAGGAGTAATTTTTATACGACTTGCATCTCCCGCAGGGTGATTGGGATGTGCCACTCGTCGCTGCAGAAACAAAACATCGCCCAAAAAGTTCGACAACCATTTTGCAAACTTTACAGGAGAAGTAAAACTTTTTTTTTTTGAGAATCACTTAAGCCGAAAGGAAGACAATTTTCTTCAAAGGGTTCATGTTTTTCTTTGAGGCGTTTCAGGTGGTACATTATTTTTATCTTCGAATTGTGAGATTCTAAGCAAAATGAAACCAGATCAACTGTCTGAGACTAAAGTGACATCCGTTTTATAGGCGCTTTTGCTTCTCAAGCTCCGATATCGTGCATAGCTTCAATACAAGACCAAGTGCTCAGAGATATCGGCATATAATATGATGCATTGGAAGAGTAATATAATATTACGAAATATCTATTAGAAGTTAGAACATATCCACAAATCATTGAGCGTTTAAGAAACGTGTTACAGATATTAGCAACGAGTGCATTTTGATGAGTTAGAACTGGTAGGTAGAGGGTTTAGTGTTTAAGTAGACGAGGAATCCAATAGCCATAAAAATCTATCATGGGCTTATAAACTGGAATGGAAGAATCAAAAAGAACTGAAATTTCTTTTTTCTCGATTTCTGCTAGTAAATCCTTAAGGCATGGCCGTTCATGTCACTCATCCATTTAGTGGTCTTGCTCGGCGTAGCTTAACAGAAACGAAATATAATATTACGAAATATCTATTAGAAGCTGTTATAGAACATATCCACAAATCATTGAGCGTTTAGGAAACGTGTTACAGGTATTAGCAACGAGTGCATTTTGATGAGTTAGACCTGGTAGAGGGTTTAGTGTTTAAGTAGACGAGGAATGGAATAGCCATAAAAATCTATCGTGGGCTTATAAACTGGAATGGAAGAATCAAAAAGAACTGAAATTTCTTTTTTCTCGAGCTCTTTTTACTTTCCTTATCCTATAGGAAGGAAAGTAATGTAATCGGGACAAAATTTCGATGGTCAGTTTTTAGTGACAACACGTTTTAAGGTCCCTAGCCTAGAGCCTAAATCCAAAGTTTCAGCCATTGGTCCGTGTGTGTGTGTGTGTCTGTCTGTGTGTCCGTGTGTCTGTCTGTAAACAAAATATCTCGAGAACGGTAAGAGCTAGAGACTTGAAATTTGGTATGTATGTGACAAGGATGCGACACGAAACTTTTGGTTAAGACCAGTGCAACGCTTGGCGGCATTTTACCGCTTTTTGGCGGTGTGACAAGAGTGAGACACGAAACTTTTGGTTAAGATCGGTGCAACGGTTGGCGGCATTTTACCGCTTTTTGGCGGTTTTCGGTGTAATTTAATAATATCTCGGGAACGGTATAAGCTAAAGACTTGAAATTTGGTATATAGTTCACAAATGTGACAAGGATGCAACTCAAAACGTTTGGTTAAAATAGGTGCTGCGGTTGGCTGTATTTTGACCTCTTTTTGGCGGGTTTCGACCGCTTTTTGGTGGTTTTCAGCTATACTGACTAAACGGTTAGAGATTTTGTAAATGTTACAACAGAACACCCAAATAAGCACCATTCAGTAGGATAAGGAAAGTCGTGTGATGTTCACACCAGATTTTTTTACTTTCTACTACCCGAAACCGGAAAATAGCCTATAACCTTCACGGGAGCGCAAGCAATAAGTTGACAAAGTTTCATAGCAATCGGATGAGCGGTTTGGCCAGGCATAAAGTTCGAACAAACAGAGCGATAGTCATTCAAGTAGCTACCAACATCGTGAAATTAGTAATGACATAGATCTCGGAGGAGATACAAAAACCCATGCATCTCACTACAGGATCCAACGGAAGTCGTCACCAGAACTGACTCTTTGACAGATTATAAGTGTGTACTGCAGGGTATGGTAACGTTATCTAATACTTCGCTTGTTTTACCATTCTCTATCCTGTAGACATGGAGCTTCACAAAGTTTTTCTGAATCCACTACAATGTACATCTCTTCGTTGATTTTGCAGTAACTCATTCCAGTCTATCAAATCAATGCACAGATCTTGTGTCTATTGGAACTGCTCCTGTTATGCTCTTCCACCCAACAACTGATCTTTTCTTTCGCTGTGAGCTTTAGGGCTAATGAGGGAGGTCTTGAACGTGAGACTCTTGTGTCTCTCTATGCTCTATGCTGTATAGAGCTGTGTCTATACATAGTCGATGGCCGTCGATCGATGACTGAAACCATTCACATTGTCTCGACAACATAGATCCACCTTATCGATCGACGACCGTCGCCGTCGACTGTGTGCACATAGCTTTGAACACCTTGAACTTAGCATTGATTAAATCATGATATGTCACACTTGTAGATCACGTCCTAGAAAGAGTAGCTTACATATCACCCAGTATATCACTGAGACATAGTGAGATTCGGAACTCTGAGAATGAAAAGAGAATCATGATGATGTTATTAATTACCGAGGACCAGGGAGCTTGCATGTAAATATTTCCGACTCACAAACACTTTGCAACCATAATGGCAACGCCAAACAAAAGAGATGATGCTATAGACTAAGACTAGTACAGAGTATAAAAGATCTGATTGAAGATGAAGTGTTAAGGATGCTACAGGAGCTAGTAGATATTCCTGATGTAGGTAGTTGATAAAGTAGATGTGATTGGTGAAGAAGGTTTTTTTCTTCTTCTAAGGATAGGTAGGTACGGGATTTTCTACAAAGCACTATTAAAAACCTTAAATAGAGCTGCATGGAATGTAAGTATTCATAAATATGATGGTACCAAAGTATGGATCATAAATATGATGGTACCAAAGAAGGGATAGTACTAAGAGAAATGGATGATAGAGAGTACTAGGTAATACTAACAATAATTCCACCAACAAATTTTGGGCCTTCAAATGTCAACTTAGATTAGTTGGAAGTTTCAACACTGCTCAAAACTTCAAACCCATTCACAGTTCAACGCAAACACTACATTTTCAAGGTGAACTAAACTAAACACAAAGTCACAAACTCTGAATGACTTAATTTTTCAAAGTTCGAAATAACTGTGCTTGAAAGATAGGGTTTGACATTTTGCACCGTTTGGCGTGTGTGCTCAGCGAGTTGTCCGGGTGTTCAAATGCACCAATAGGTCAACACATAAACCGGAGTAGCAAACCGGTCTTCAGAATCAAAGATTACTGCCAAGTATTATAAATTATAACAGTTGCATACAAAAGTGAGCAAGTTGATTGACTTTTTAAAAGAGTTTTACCTCGGTGGTGTAGTGGTCAAAACGCTCGCCTGGTAAACAGGAGGGCGTGGGTTCAAAAGACAGGCTTCAACATTTGAAAGGAATACTGGAAACATCGGACCCAAGTGACAATCGTTTGATCAGCATGCCGAGAATCTGGGTGTCACTTCATCCTCGGTTTTGTAGATCTGTAGAAGCTTAACCCATCTTGTAGAGCTGTTTCCCTCTACACTTAAGCCTCAGAGTGGGCTTTTCTTGTATGGGATTTAAGCACCGGTGGTGTAGTATTGACCACGCTCACCTAGTAAACAAAAGGACGCAGATTTAATCCCAGAGGAAGAGGAGGCATGAATTATCCTCAATATTGTTTGAGGATTTGAGAGCAGTTGAAGGAGCCAACTAGCAACTACCGGGAGTAAAAGGAGCTTTAGCGTTATTCCATTTAGAAGAGTGTCGTCCCCGGCGGGAATCGAACCTGCGATCTAGCCGACTGTATAGGTACTAGTTTGAAAATAAGACGTCTCAAAACCTCTACAGTAAGCACATCCGGCTGATGATCGCTTCGGACTTCCAGAGGTCTCGTGATGAATTGACGTACAATTAAATGCGTATTCTCTCTGGTGTAATTCATTTCTGCAGAGAGCTTTATCATAGGAGTATATATTATGTTGATCTGCAGCTAGAGCTTTATCATAGGAGTATATGTTGGTCTGCAGCTAGAGCTTTACCATAGGAGTAGGGGAACCTGCGGTACAATAACACGCAAAAGTTCTAAAACCAAGAGTATTTGGATTAGATGAAGCAGTATTTTACCATTAGGTAAAGAGGAGCTTTCCTTTAATGATTTTCGGTTTACTTTCAACAAAAATTACTATGGTCTTAGAGGAAAATGGATTTCAAAACTCTCTCATTGCTCTAGAGTCTAGAGTGTCTATTTTATTTTATTTTTATTTAAGATGAGTGTTCCACCGCCATTTTTATTTCGTAGCAATGAAACAACTGCTACATTAGAGACCCGCCGGGAATTGAACCCGGGTCTCCCGCGTGCAAGACGAGCGCAGTGACTACTACGCCATGGGAGCTGACAAATTATCCTCAACATTGTTTGAGGATTTGAGAACAGTTGAAGGAGCCAACTAGCAACTGCCGGGGGTAAAAGGGCTTTAGCGTTATTCCATTTAGAAGAGTGTCGTCCCCGGCGGGAATCGAACCTGCAATCTAGGCTACTGTTACTAGTTTGAAAATAAGACGTCTCAAAACCTCTACAGTGAGCACATCCTTCGTGCACCAAACGAAAGTAACGAAAGTTTCGCCCACCGCTCCGCAGTTTCCCCTATGTTCTTCTGCAGACAGAACTTCATCATATATGTATGTGCTGGCACTGCTGGCCTGGTCTGCGGCCCGCAGAAATACAAGTGTGAAGACGTAATTTTTCAATAAGATACTTGAAGAATACTCTGGCCAGAGTGATTAGTACGCTGAGAGTTGCCTTGAACTTGTGTGTACGGTCGTATTTATGATAGACAAACGATTCCATGATAAAATGATAGTTGACCGCGAGACAACGATGTATGTGCTGGCCTGGTCTGCTGCCCGCAGAAACACAAGTGTGAAGACGTAATTTTTCAATAAGATACTTGAAGAATCCTCTGGCCAGAGTTATTAGTACTCTGAGAGTTGCCTTGAACTTGTGTGTACGGTCGTATTTATGATAGACAAACGATTCCATGATAAAATGATAGTTGACCGCGAGACAACCAGAATGGCATGGGAAGATGTGCACTTGCTACATTATTCATGCAGACAGTCTCATCTTCAGTATTTTTTTTTTTATTTTAAAGCACATCCTTCGTGCACCAAACGAAAGTAACGAAAGTTTCGCCCACCCAAACAACGCACACATCAAAATGTAGAACAATATTCGCCAGACTCCAAAGCCACTTGAGCGAGAGTACGAATTTTACAGGCAATAAAAGATTTAAAGACGCTTGGCAAATTGTACAACGATCATTATAACGGGAGACACAAGGCGAATGGCAGCCACTCCAGACAACAGAAGTGAACAGATTCTCGCCCGCGGGCATATACCATCACTTGTTCGACTAACGACATGCAAAATTTTCAAACCAGAATCGAGGTCACTTCATCTGGTAACGTCTTGGAAACCATATCAGATCGAAAGTGCACCGAGATGAGATCGTGATCCCGTTGAGGTATCGAAAAGAGGATAACCTAGTATCGGGGCGCCCTAGAAGAATAGAGGATATAGGTAGAAACACACTACTATCACGTCACGTGAGCTCACGTAGTGTGTTTCTGCCTTATGGGACGTGTCGTATCTGCTTTCTGTGAGACGGGCCACTTCCATGATTTCAGGAATAAAATGTCAGGCGCCCGATCCATAAAAAAAAAAAACTTCTCACTTTTTTCACTTTGCAAAATGTATGACGTAATACATACCTACCTATTTGATAAGAAAACCCTTGACACTGTGTCAACTCTCAGTGGTAAGACCGGCCACTAATCATAAAGATATTGAAAAAGTGAATCTCATAATTGATCTTTCTTCCAACAACTCCAGTTCTATTCAGATATCAGGTAGAATAGACATGATAGAAAAGCTATTTTCTATTCTACTATATTCTATTCTAACAGAATGTCAGCAGGATCTACGGATGCTGAGAAACTGTCAAGTTAATGACTTTGGTGTCGGAATGACGTCAAATGACTTTGTGGTGACATGTGACAAGTTATCGATTTCATCGGGACAATCGGGAGGACATGGCTAGGACAGGAAATTAAAGTGAAAAATCGATTAGTACGATTATCTCTATAAGTCTATTAATAGTTATCGATTGTTAAAATCGGTTTCCTGCAGGAAATGGAGCTGAGCGGGAGTAGGTATAATATTGTTATCTACGTAACGTAGGTAATTAGTTAAGTTTTTGTTCTGATATTATTACCGCTTACCGTTATAGTTATATTTGAGTTACCTTTAGCCAGGTCTACAATCTCAAATAAGAGTTCGTCAGCAACCCGTGAGAATGATAGGAGACGATACCTGGACACTCTCGGAGCCTTCCCCCGATGAACAAAATCAGTCAAAGGCTCAACAGTCAATACAACCAATTGAAAAAATTCAAATAAATAATAACTTGTAATTAAAAAATCAGGCGATTACATTACAGTCCTTACTTACAGGATATAAGTAAAACTCTTAAATAATAATAGTGCTTATTTATACTGCTCGCATGGGACTGAAAAGTCCCTTTACTCCAGCAGTAGGCTACTACTATTATTGTGGTCAAATTCTCAAATTATATGAGGATAAAATTCCATACCTCGGCTGGGATTGAACCCACGCCCTCCTGTTTACCAGGCGAGCGCCTTGACCACTACACCACCGAGGCAGGTTAAACGCAGAGGTAAATAGACTTCTCAGTCCAAGTCCAAGTAAGGATAAAGTCTTTATTACAAACATCAAATTTCATAATCACATTTGATTGTTCTGACTTGAGAGAACCACTTATAAATCATACAAGGAAGCTGGAAGAAAAATTCCAAGTCCTGATGCGAAGAAATGTTGGAAGACTTCTGAGCACAATCCAGGCAGGATCTTGAAGAATCGGATTTTTATCTCTGAGAAACATTCAAACATTCTTCAAATATTCTCTATCAAATGCCTTCTAGATATCACGCTTTAGGTCTTCCATGGCTACATCATTTCTTCCTTCGTTGCTTTCTCGTTTGTCTATTTGATTGGGGGAAGACTTGCAGGAGATTCTGGAAGTTCCGAAAGATTTCAAGAGCTTTTGAAAATTACTTACCTACGTATTGGAACAAAAATGAACAATATACTACAGGGGGAAAAATGGGTACATTTTCTCCATAACAGGATTGTTAAAACATTTGCCAAAAGCCAAAACCAGAATTCAGATATTAAGAATGCACCTCAAGACACATAAATCACATAATTATTATCCTATCAACAGTTTGTTTCTTATCCATGCTAAAATCTCCCCGATATCCAGATTCTGGCTTTAACTCACTACAGACTAGGTACTGTAGTCCCTTAAGACAAATGACCAACACCATAGGTAAAATTGGTGCTACAATCCATCGACCTAGAACAATATTCTTACCGAGTTCCAAAGCACGATCTGAGAAGTTCAGGTATTTGGAAGGATATAAGAAATCAATTATTGTAGAAGAAGAAAAAAACTGGATTCCAACTGGATCTGTGAAGAAAGTTCACGCCTGTTGGATGTAGTGGTGATTGCGTTGTTTTAGGAATTTTACGGATCTTACGGTGCATTTGATTCTTTTCGCTGCTCTGGGACGGACCGGACGGTTAGCGTCTTTTGTAAGGGGTTAACGTCCCTTATCCTATAGGAAGGATTGTTGATGAAAACAATCAGCAAGAATGAGATTGTTACGATATGTCGTGAGCCCTGGAAAGAAGGGGATTGCATTTTGAAAGTGTAGTATCGTCCCGAAATCAAAGAGAGAAAGATGACAGAATAAGACTGATATGAGAAAGCCAGCCGTCAGAGAACGAACCTTTTGGGATAAAGCTCGCTCCGGAAGGGGAGTTTAAAAATCATTAAAAGCATTCGTTTTATGATTTTTTCGCCATCTTCTAAGGAAACACGAAAGCTAATGTCTGTCTCTGTGTCGCAAACAGAACTCATGAAGCATCCTCAAAACCTTGTGATCGCTTCCAAAGGATCTCCCTTGATCCAAAGTCCGAAGAGGTCAAGTTCAGTACTCTGAGTACCGAAAGGCATTTGAGGAGGTCCTGGAACATCCGCCGGCATTGCACTACCAGTTGTTTCTATATTTAGACTCAACTGCTAAGGATAAAGTCTTTATTACAAAGATCAAATTTCTTAATCACATTTGATTGTTCTGACATGAGAGAACCACTTATAAATCATACAAGGAAGCTGGAAGAAAAATTCCAAGTCCTGCGAAGAAATGTTGGAAGACTTCTGAGCACAATCCAGGTAGGATCTTGAAGAATCGCATTTTTATCTCTGAGAAACATTCAAACATTCTTCAAATATTCTCTATCAAATGCCTTCTAGATATCACGCTTTAGGTCTTCCATGGCTACGTCATTTCTTCCTTCGTTGCTTTCTCGTTTGTCTATTTGATTGGGGAAGACTTGCAGGAGATTCTGGAAGTTCCGAAAGATTTCAAGAGCTTTTGAAAATTACTTACCTACGTATTTGAACAAAAATGAACAATATACTACAGGAAAAAAATGGGTACATTGTCTCCATAACAGGATTGTTAAAACATTTGCCAAAACCAGAATTCAGATATTAAGAATGCACCTCAAGACACATAAATCACATAATATTATCCTATCAACAGTTTGTTTCTTATCCATGCTAAAATTTCCCCGATATCCACCAGATTCTGGCTTTAACTCACTACAGACTAGCTACTGTAGTCCCTTAAGACAAATGACCAACACCATAGGTAAAATTGGCGCTACAATCCATCGACCTAGAACAATATTCTTACCGAGTTCCAAAGCACGATCTGAGAAGTTCAGGTATTTGGAAGGATATAAAAAATCAATTGTAGAAGAAGAAAAAAACTGGATTCCAACTGGATCTGTGAAGAAAGTTCACGCCTGTTGGATGTGGCGTTGTTTTAGGTTTTAGGAATTTTACGGATCTTACGGTGCATTTGAGTCTTTTCGCTGCTCTGGGACGGACCGGACGGTTAGCGTCTTTTGTAAGGGGTTTTTACGTCCCTTATCCTATAGGAAGGATAGTAATCTAATTGGATGACATTTTTGATGTTCACAATTTTTATTTGGTGTTTTTGACAGTAGATTCATTTTGTTTCTGGTGGTAAAATTGTTGATGAAAACAATCAGCAAGAATGAGATTGTTACGATATGTCTCAAGCCCTGGAAAGAAGGGGATTGCATTTTGAAAGAGCAGTTTTGATAGAGGGAACCAAGATCTTATCGTCCCGAAATCGAAGAGAGAAAGATGACAGAATAAGACTGATATGAGAAAGCCAGCCGTCAGAGAACGAACCTTTTGGGATAAAGCTCGCTCCGGAAGGGGAGCTTAAAAATAATTAAAAGCACTGGCTTTAAGATTTTTTCGCCATCTTCTAAGGAAACACGAAAGCTAATGTCTGTCTCTGTGTCGCAAACAGAACTCATGAAGCATCCTCAAAACCTTGTGATCGCTTCCAAAGGATCTCCCCTAATCCGAAGAGGTCAAGTTCAGTCCTCTGAGTACCGAAAGGCATTTGAGGAGGTCCTGGAACATCCGCCGGCATTGCACTACCAGTTGTTTCTATATTTAGACTCAACTGCTCCAAGCATGCAACCAATCTCGACCAAATGTGTATAATATCCTCCGTATGCACTATTATAACTTTTATACGAGCATTTCATCTACTATATGCATTAGAACTTTTATATGTGTGTTTCATATTCCATGTATATGTGTATTTATATTGTGTATTTCATATATGTATTTATATTGTGTATATCATCTCTCTATGTGTGTATTTATGTCTATTTCATCTTCCATATTACGAAAACATTTGAGAACTTTTAAAGAGAAAGATGACAGAATAAGACTGATATGAGAAAGCCAGCCGTCAGAGAACGAACCTTATCTGTTTGGGATAAAGCTCGCTCCGGAAGGGGAGTTTAAAAATCATTAAAAGCACTGGCTTTAAGATTTTTTCGCCATCTTCTAAGGAAACACGAAAGCTAATGTCTGTCTCTGTGTCGCAAAAAGAACTCATGAAGCATCCTCAAAACCTTGTGATCGCTTCCAAAGGATCTCCCTTGATCCGAAGAGGTCAAGTTCAGTCCTCTGAGTACCGAAAGGCATTTGAGGAGGTCCTGGAACATCCGCCGGCATTGCACTACCAGTTGTTTCTATATTTAGACTCAACTGCTCCAAGCATGCAACCAATCTCGACCAAATGTGTATAATATCCTCCGTATGCACTATTATAACTTTTATACGAGCATTTCATCTACTATATGCATTAGAACTTTTATATGTGTGTTTCATATTCCATGTAGATGTGTATTTATATTGTGTATTTCATACATGTATTTATATTGTGTATATCATCTCTCTATGTGTGTATTTATGTCTATTTCATCTTCCATATTACGAAAACATTTGAGAACTTTTATAGATCTGACTCTTTGACAGATTATAAGTATGTACTGCAGGGAATGGTAACGTTATCTACTTCGCTTGTTTTACTATTCTCTATCCTGTAGACATGGAGCTTCACAAAGTTTTTCTGAATCCACTACAATGTTCATCTCTTCGTTGATTTTGCAGATTTTGCAGTAACTCATTCCAGTCTATCAAATCAATGGACAGATCTTGTGTCTATTGGAACTGCTCCTGTTATGCTCTTCCACCCAACCACTGATCTTTTCTTTCGCTGTGAGCCCTAAAGATATTTAATCAGGGAGGTCTTGAACGTGAGTCCCTTGTGTCTCTCTATGCTGTATAGAGCTGTGTCTCTACATAGTCGATGGCCGTCGATCGATGACTGAAACCATTCACATTGTCTCGACAACATAGATCCACCTTATCGATCGACGACCGTCGCCTGTATTTATATTGTGTATTTCATACATGTATTTATATTGTGTATATCATCTCTCTATGTGTGTATTTATGTCTGTTTCATCTTCCATATTACGAAAACATTTGAGAACTTTTATAATCGCTGCCGAGATTGCTGTGGTTGAGGGGTCTCCAGTTCAATAGACTCTGGTCTTGCATCTCCGGTATTTGGTTTGAGATTACCTGCTTCTTGTGGATTGTTTGATGTAATTATTATTCATTTTGTACGAAACCATTTCTTCTTCTGTATTTTTTTTCTCTCTCTTCTAGTTTCTATTCTTTTTTTCTAATTCCTTTTCTAGTATTTTAGCTTCTTCACCTTCTTCTTTTTCTTCTTCTTCTTCTCCTTCTTCTTCTTCCTCTTCTCCGTCTATTTTTTCAATCATGCACTCGCTAGTTTCAGCCAGAAGTTCAATTTCTTCGCCACCAATTTCATCCCAGGTAATCTCTCTCGTTGTCTGAGGAATCCTTTTTGGTTTTTTATATTCTTTTCACTGTTGGCTCTCGCATTCTCCAGTTCAATTACAATAAGATGCAACTGATCTTGCATTTCAAGTGAGCCTCGCATGTGAAGCGTTAATGGATTTTGTGTTTTTCTATCTGGCTGGTGGTGCCGTCGGTAAATTGCCAATCCCAGGGTAATTGGAGGCCGAACACACGTGGTTAGAATAGAATAGAATGGAATAAAACAAAATGGCCGCCGAAATTCTACAGGGGCTTTTGCCCCCATAGCGTGTTGACGACTCCAAATGGAAATTCTTTTGCTATTAGGCTCATTCCAATAAAATTACTGCCAAGTATTATAAATTATAACAGTTGCATACAAAAGTGAGCAAGTTGATTGACTTTTTAAAAGAGTTTTACCTCGGTGGTGTAGTGGTCAAAACGCTCGCCTGGTAAACAGGAGGGCGTGGGTTCAATCCCAGCCGAGGTATGGAATTTTATCCTCAATATAATTTGAGAATTTGACCACAATAATAGTAGTAGCCTACTGCTGGAGTAAAGGGACTTATCAGTCCTATGCGAGCAGTAAAAATAAGCACTATTATTATCATATAGGTAGGTACCTACGTAGGTAGTGTTTACATAAAGCGGAACTTTGAGCAGGGATGTTTGGTATGTGGAGATCATACTATTCATATTATTCTTCTCGATCGAAATAAATGTGCCAGCCTACTTAGCTTAGTTGGTAGTGCGTCTGCCTTGTAAGCGCTAGGCCGCGGGTTCGATTCCCGCCCAGGGCGGATTTTATCCTGATGGGATAATGTTCGTTCTCGGAAACGGCTGGCTTTCTCCTATCCTGTCTTCCTTCTCTCTTCGAATTCGGGACGATAAGACCATAGCAGTTACAGTTCACTCTGTCAAACCCCTTAAAAAAAATGTACATGTACGAAAAAGTAACTACTTGAATAAGTGCATGATAAAAAAAAATGGAATGAAAATATCTAAATTTGAAAATAGGTATAAGTACCTAAGCTGATATTGAAAAATAGTGATAACAAAATGCGTAGATAGGTACCTATTCGATCTATTTGAGCCCCTAACCCAAATCCCTATGGTAATAAGCCCACAGCGCGTCGTACGATATTGGTAGATGACGTCATCACAGGAGTACAGTGTTGTCGCTAGGTATGATATCGGCGGGCTTGAGACTCTCATGTTCCGAGAGCTGTATCTCACGATCTAGTGAACGCATTTTCTTCGTTATAGTCTCAATATTTTTTTTAATTTTCATAGTTTTTTCTGAGATAATAAAAAAAAATCATGAGAATCACCAATTTCGTTCAGGACAGTCACACTACTTTCACGTCACGTGAATCATGAACGAGATTACCTACAATATTATGTGGGAAAACTTTGAACTACATCTTTTCGACTCCCCATGACTTCTACTGACGTGATGTGACTCCTTATAAGTTTGTAAATAAGGACTCCTTAGTTCGTCGCCTGACTTTGCTGATATCGGTACAAACTTTTACCTTCACCTCCTTACCTCACTTGACATCTTGAATCTTTATCTTTTCCACCGGACACTCTGAGATACCTCTTCCTCTTCTTCTCCACCACATCCTTGTCCTCCTCTTCCTCTTTCATCTCCTTCCCTTCCATTTTCACCTCCCTTTCTTCCTTCTCCAGCGCCTTAGGTTTCTTCTCCACTCTCTCATCATTCACCTTCGTCTTCTCCTCTGTTCCTCCACCATCGCCTCCTTCTTTTTTACCTGTTGTGTGTTTGTTTACTGGATGACTGATTTGACCGTAGTGGAGGTGAAGTTTTAGAAGGTGAAAGAGACTTTCTGCCTCATGGGACGCGTCGTATCTGCTTTCTGTGAGACGGGCCACTTCCATGATTTTAGGAATAAAATGTCAGGCGCCCGATTCATAAAAAAAAACTTCTCACTTTTTTCACTTTACAAAATGTATGACGTAATACATACCTATTTGATAAGAAAACCCTTGACACTGTGTCAACTCTCAACTCTCAGTGGTAAGAAAACCCCTGACACTGTGTCAACTCTCAACTCTCAGTGATAAGAAAATCCTTGACACTGTGTCAACTCTCAGTGATAAGAAAACCCTTGACACTGTGTCAACTCTCAGTGGTAAGACCGGCCCGGCCACTAATCATAAAGATATTGAAAAAAATGAATCTCATAATTGATCTTTCTTCCAACAACTCCAGTTCTATCCAGATATCAGGTAGAATAGACATGATAGAAAAGCTATTTTCTATTCTACTCTACTATATTATATTCTAACAGAATGTCAGCAGGATCTACGGATGCTGAGAAATTGTCAAGTTAATGACTTTGGTGTCGGAATGACGTCAAATGACTTTGTGGTGACATGTGACAAGTTATCGATTTCATCGGGACAATCGGGAGGACATGGTTAGGACAGGAAATTAAAGTGAAAAATCGATTAGTACGATTATCTCTAAGTCTATTAATAGTTATCGATTGTTAAAATCGGTTTCCTGCAGGAAATGGAGCAGAGCGGGAGTAGGTATAATATTTTGTTATCTACGTAACGTAGGTAATTAGTTAAGTTTTTGTCCTGACATTATTACCGCTTACCGTTAGGACTTACCTTTAGCCAGGTCTCTACAATCTCAAATAAGAGTTCGTGAGCAACCCGTGAGAATGATCGGAGACGATACTTGGACACTCTTGGAGTCTTCCCCGATGAACAAGATCAGTCAAAGGCTCAACAGTCAATACAACCATTTGGAAAAATTCAAATAAATAATAAATTGTAATTAAAAAATCAGGCGATTACATTACAGTCCTTACTTACAGGATATAAGTAAAACTCTTAAATAATAATAATAGTGCTTATTTATACTGCTCGCATAGGACTGAAAAGTCCCTTTACTCCAGCAGTAGGCTACTACTATTATTGTTTTCTCTCTCTCTTCTAGTTTCTATTCTTTTTTTCTAATTCCTTTTCTAGTATTTTAGCTTCTTCTTCTTTTTCTTCTTCTTCTTCTTCTCCTCCGTCTATTTTTTCAATCATGCACTCGCTAGTTTCAGCCAGAAGTTCAATTTCTTCGCCACCAATTTCATCCCAGGTAATCTCTCTCGTTGTCTGAGGAATCCTTTTTGGTTTTTTATATTCTTTTCACTGTTGGCTCTCGCATTCTCCAGTTCAATTACAATAAGATGCAACTGATCTTGCATTTCAAGTGAGCCTCGCATGTGAAGCGTTAATGGATTTTGTGTTTTTCTATCTGGCTGATGGTGCCGTCGGTAAATTGCCAATCCCAGGGTAATTGGAGGCCGAACACACGTGGTTAGAATAGAATGGAATAAAACAAAATGGCCGCCGAAATTCTACAGGGGCTTTTGCCCCCATAGCGTGTTGACGACTCCAAATGGAAATTCTTTTGCTATTAGGCTCATTCCAATAAAATTACTGCCAAGTATTATAAATTATAAGAGTTGCATACAAAAGTAAGCAAGTTGATTGACTTTTTAAAAGAGTTTTACCTCGGTGGTGTAGTGGTCAAAACGCTCGCCTGGTAAACAGGAGGGCGTGGGTTCATAATTTGAAGCACCCCCATGACTCTACCAAACCAGGGACTCACAGGCAAAACTTTGCAGGGCCTGAAAAAGAATATAGCTATTATACACCACTTTGAGTCCAAGTCTAAATAGGCTGAAGCTAATCAAAAACTTGACTGAGTGGAGAACTCTGCTCTGTTTTCAGCTGAAGAGGATGATGATCTCTGTGACTATTGCACTACCCAGATCAACACCCACCTGTTAATTTATGGAAGACTATGAGGTTTTTCTCGTAATTGTCCTTGGACATGCACAAATAATGACCTACAAGCAGCAAATAACAGCTCCTACTGGAAATTCAAGGCTTGAGAAAGAAGAGGACACAGATAGGAAGGAAGCAGAGAGCATAGTTTGATGTGGTTTGAAATCATCACTTCCCTCTACAAGTCTCCATGCTCAATGGTCTATGCTCTCCACTCCTTTGATTTTAGTCCATCAGAGATCTCAGGATAAAATCATGTAGGTACAAATTAAGCTTTTGGTGACCGATGTAAACTGTAGTTTACAACAAGGTTTAGACGTTTGTTACAGAGAACGTCTGTGTAAACTACAGTTTACATCGGTCATCAAAGGGTTAGCCCGTCTGTGTAAACTGTAGTTTACACAGAAGTTCTCTGTAACGAACGTCTAAACCTTGTTGTAAACTACAGTTTACATCAGTCACCAAAGGCTTAATTTGTACGGATATCTTGGAAACTAAGCAAGATAGGTACATAATAAAGTTATAGAATGTTTTTTATTGGAAATGACCTCAGGAATCTACCCTAGGCTTTTGGTCGTGTTCACCCTGTATTTACCTGTTGTATCTATTTGTCCAGCACTTTTTGATGTATTAAGTAGGTACCTATGTTCAGCATGAACAACCAAATGGGAACCCAACTTTCAGTCTATCAGCTCCACTCTAGTTGGTACCTTGATGATATCAATTTGGAACTTCTGCTCGATTGTAGTTAATTGAACTACTCTTTTTCACTCTTTAGCCGGAAAGAGGTAGAAAAGTATAAAAATGTGACTTTTTCAAATTTCGACTTGGACTTTTTTGAATTTTCGATTTTCGAGGTTCTTGTTTCTTGTTTTATCACAGCGTTGCCAGCTCATTCCTTATTTCACATACCTTTTTTGAAAATGTATTCGGTGAGCTTTGAACCAATGAGAAGTTTGCCAATACTTTTTCTAATGAAAAAAAAAAAAATCTTTCAAAATAGATCAGTTGCGCTTACTTGGGTGGTGTTTCAAAGTCATAGAGCAGGAAAAATAAAGACCAACGGAATTTTCCTTTTTCTTCTACGACTTCTAGATCCCGAGATGATTTAAGATTGGGTTTTTATTTTTTTATCGTTAGGGTAGGGGTATCTGCACTGGCGTCATCAGCCAGCAGTGACAGCACGTCGGATACCCCAATTTCCAATGGACGGAGATTGCGGTTTGAATCTGGATAGGTGACCATTTACTCATTTAGGCATTCTAGGCGATAGCGTGCTGCTTCTAGGCGATAGCGTGCTGCTGTCTCTTCTCGACCCAACTTTGTCTGGGTGAGGTTCATGTGAGGAGGCGGATAGCTTGCAGGATTGTTATGTTTAGGAGTAAATTGTCTAACAGGTCACATTCTTCCAAATCAGTAGTAATAGATCAGTTGCGCTTACTTGGGTGATGTTTCAAAGTCATAGAGCAGGAAAAATGAGGACCAACGGAATTTTCCTTTTTCTTCTGGCATCAGCATTAGGAAATTGCACAGTATTATCATAGGTAACAATACGTTTCTAAATTACCTCGAGGGCACGATTTGGGACTTAACAAGAACTTCGCGAATGATTTCAGTTATTGGTGACTCGGAACTGTTTTTATAGCCGCTCTTGGGCCTGCACAACTAATCCTATTTTTTTTATCTCCGGGCTTGGAAGCTTGGAACGCTTTATTTTTTTGCTAGTTATAGCTTATTTCTCTGCTAACTGGCTAGAAATGCAGCATACGCTCCCGTAGGCGATGACGTCACATCAAATGTCCCGAGCAAAGCTCCCTTGGAGGTAACGCATTAATGTGTTTGTGCGCATACGTTTCTGCGCAGTTCTTTCTGCTCCGCCGCTAGCGCGCTTGCATACTGGCGCTACCTAGCGGACGAAAATAGCAACTGCGTTAAGTCTGACGTCACACATCTTCATTAGAACGGTTTGTCCGTTTGTTAATAAGCAGGTGGTTTTCTTGTGTTATCTGTTTTGGTATATTTGTCACATCGGTTGAGAATGTTATACGATTTTACGATTGGGTTGTTATCTTTCTATCGTTAGGGGTTTCTGCACTGGCGTCATCAGCCAGCAGTGACAGCACGTTGAATACACCAGTTACCAATTGACGGAGATTGTGGTTGGTATCCGGACAGGTGACCATTTAGGCATTCTAGGCGAGAGCGTGCTGCTGTCTCTTCTCGACCCAACTTTGTCTGAGTGAGGTTCATGTGAGGAGGCGGATAGCTTGTCACCAAATGCAGGGTAAAACATTTGCCACCAAAAATCTTAGTAGTTATACAATGACGTTATACCCCCTTCAAACAAACAAAGAAACAAACTAAAAAAAAACCGTTAGGTAATGATTTCCAAAAATCGTAACAGTTAGGTATACTACTATGACATTAACCCACAAAAAAACTAACCAAAAAATTAATGATTTTATTTTCTCTCCCTGTTACAGAAACGCCACCAGGGAAATCCGATTTCTTGACAGGAAAGAAACCGTAGTATTTCGTGTATTCATGGTCAACAGGAGATCTCCAACTTACTATTGGTAAGTCATTTATTAGTTTATTTGGTGGTGTAGTGGTCAAACGCTCGCCTGGTAAACAGGAGGACGTGGGTTCAAACTCGGTCGAGCCATGGAATTTTATCTACCGCATGAGATTTGAGAAAATAGTTGTAGGTATAACTACTGCTGGACTAAAAAGCCTTTTGAGTTCTGTTCGAGCAGTATAAATAGGCACTATTTGCTATTATTCACTATTTACTGTTCCATAAAAAAGTCATTCGTTACTCTCTGAATTGCTCGATTAAAAACAGCAGCAACGGTAGTTAGAATTGCACAATTTTTAAACAGTTTAGGTACTGTACTAGTAAACATTCTTCTGAAATTGGTCCGAGGGTTTTTGTTATTTGATTTGGCATTTTCGATAATAGATCGCAGCAGTAAAAGTTAGTAACACTTTAAACGTTAAGTTTTTATCACTTGTTGTTCATGTCCTACCCCATAATTCCAAAAGGTGTAAGTAAATACAAGTCAAAGGTCGTGCTAATAAAGTACGATCTGAAATGGTAACAACTAAAACCAAAGGATAACCTTGAGAAAATTTAGACAGGCAAGCGAAAATATTGATCAAATTATTCAGAAACAGTCAATTTCTGGGCGTTCCATGGGTTACAAACCCTTTCAGAGCGTCAGTGGATTCAGAAGTCACAGAACTAGAAGCAGTAAACATGTGTCGAGAAAATCTCGCAATTACATCACCACAAACATTTTACTAAAGAAACAAACAGAAACGCAAAAAAAACTACAAGAGTTCAAAATTAAAAATGATTTCATGCGAGATCCTGACGACCCTGACATTGACACTATGACGGCAGTTAAAATCCAATATCCTAGAGTGAGCAAAAAAGGCTGACCCAAGTGTCAATCGTTTGATCAGCATGCCGAGAATCTGGGTGTCACTTCATCCTCGGTTTTGTAGATCTGTAGAAGCTTAACAATTTATTTTATTATTACTTTTTTTAGAAAAAAGCCTGAAGATTTTTTTCTAAAAAATACATAGGTAATAATAAAAAGTAAAAAAAGTTACAAGTTGTAATTGATGAGTATGCTGATGTTAAGCTACCCTTCATAGAACAGCATGGATTTTATAAATCAGAGGTTCCCAAACTGTGGTACGCATACCACTAGTGGTACGCGAAGAGATTTGAAAAACCCATTTTATGATTTTTCTCGTAAATGGAAAAAACTAATCTGGCAACTCTTTAGTTGGAAAAGAAAAATATCTACAATCAGTGCATCAACAAAAATGTGAAATCGTATTACGATTAACACAAAAATTTCGCCTGCTGCGCTATAATTTCTTTATTTAGCCCCAAAACCACACAAAATTGATGTTTCGTGGTACGCCAAAAGAACCTTGAGGTGTCAGGTGGTACGCAGTACTCAAAAGTTTGGGAACCCCTGTTATACATAAATTTATTTCTTCTTTTTCTGTAAAAATTATTATTCGATTTATATTGTTTTAGCGCAGCCGACTGGCTCGGAAGATTTTTTTATTCCTTTGAGAGATGTGCTCCAAGTTTTATTTACAAAGTGGTTATAGGCTTTTCAGAGGTATGCATCAAGATATAGGCTTTTGATTTCCAGACACAAGAAAACAATTTATTAGTGTAGGTACTTGACCTACAGAATAGACTCTTTGAAAATTTGCAATTATTATACAATAAAAACAATTTGTTATGTCATTGTGTCACAAAAGCTGCATCAGAAGATTCTCTATTGATTTCCAGACACAAGAAAATAGGTACTTAATTTATTAGTGTACTCGACCTACAGAATAGACTCTTTTAAAATTTGCAATTATTATACAATAAAAACAATTTGTTATATGTCATTGTGTCACAAACGCTGCATCAGAAGATTCTCTAAGAATAAACACCGAGATCCTAAGATTCCAGGAATCAATATTGTATTGTATTGTCAAGATATCAGAGATGAAGATTCTTCATCTTCAAGGAACGAGATTCAATATTCAAAATCCCAAGATTCAAGAACCAGAGAACCAAAAACAAAAGTTCAAGAGTTCAGGAATCAAGAACATTATTGATGGTAGACTCAGTATAACTTTGTGAAGGTTCATTTTAAATATCTAAATATGAAAATAACTTTATTCTTCACTGGTTTAAGAGTAAAGTTATTTTCATATTTAGATATTTACAAGAACAATATCCCAAAAATGTCCAAGATTCCATCAAGAAAAAGAGTAAAGTTATTTTCATATTTAGATATTTACAAGAACAATATCCCAAAAATGTCCAAGATTCCATCAAGAAACAAAGATCAATATCAAATCAGGAATTCCATTATTCCACCGAACTGTTCAGGAATCAATATCAAAATCCCAAGGATCAAGGAATCAAGAACAATGTCCCGAATTTCCAGAAATCAACATCGAAACCTAAGATTCTACGAATGCAAATCCCCCCAAGATCAAGATCAAGGAACCGGATCCCAGACACTCCTAGAAGGATGCAAAGCGTCATCTCATATCCGGAATTTCCAGAAATCAACATCGAAACCCAAGATTCTACGAATGCAAATCCCCCCAAGATCAAGATCAAGGAACCGGATCCCAGACACTCCTAGAAGGATGCAAAGCGTCATCTCATCTCAGAAGTGAGAACCTAAAACGATTGCCATTAGGATGAATAATGAGCAAGCGATAGTCATTCAAGTAGCTACCAACATCGTGAAATTAGTAATGACATAGATCTCGCAGGAGATACAAAAACCCATGCATCTCACTACAGGATCCAACGGAAGTCGTCACTAGAACTGACTCCTGACTCTTTGACAGATTATAAGTATATGTACTGCAGGGAATGGTAACGTAATCTACTTCGCTTGTTTTACCATTCTCTATCCTGTAGACATGGAGCTTCACAAAGTTTTTGTTGAATCCACTACAATATACATCTCTTCGTTGATTTTGCAGATTTTGCAGTAACTCATTCCAGTCTGTCAAATCAATGCACAGATCTTGTGTCTATTGGAAATGCTCCTGTTATGCTCTTCCACCCAACCACTGATCTTTTCTTTCGCTGTGAGCTTTAGGGCTAATCAGGGAGGTTTTGAACGTGAGTCCCTTGTGTCTCTCTATGCTGTATAAAGCTGTGGCTATACATAGTCGATGGCCGTCGATCGATGACTGAAACCATTCACATTGTCTCGACAACATAGATTCACCTTATCGATCGACGACCGTCGCCGTCGACTGTGTGCACATAGCTTTATACACCTTAAACTTAGCATTGATTAAATCATGATATGTCACACTTGTAGATCACGTCCTAGAAAGAGTAGTTTACACATCACCCAGTATATCACTGAGACATAGTGAGATTCGGAACTCTGAGAATGAAAAGAAAATCATGATGATGTTATTAATTACCGAGGACCAGGGAGCTTGCATGTAAATATTTCCGACTCACAAACACTTTGCAACCATAATGGCAACGCCAAACAAAAGAGATGATGCTATAGACTAGTACAGAGTATAAAAGATCTGATTGAAGATGATGAAGTGTTAAGGATGCTACAGGAGCTAGTATTCCTGATGTAGGTAGTTGATAAAGTACGAGTAGATGTGATTGGTGAAGAAGGTTTTTTTCTTCTTCTAAGGATAGGTACGGGATTTTCTACAAAGCACTATTAAAAACCTTAAATAGAGCTGAATGGAATGTAAGTATTCATAAATATGATGGTACCAAAGGATGGATGACAGAAGGGATAGTACAAAAAGAAATGGATGATAGAGAGTACTAGGTAATACTAACAATAATTCCACCAACAAATTTTGGACCTTCAAATGTCAATTTAGATCAGTTAGAAGTTTCAACACTGATGCTCAAAACTTCAAACCCATTCACAGTTCAACGCAAACACTACATTTTCAAGGTAAACTAAACTAAACACAAAGTCACAAACTCTGAATGACTTAATTTTTCAAAGTTCGAAATAACTGTGCTTGAGAGATGATAGGGTTTGACATTTTGCACCGTTTGGCGAGTGTGCTCAGCGAGTTGTCCGGGTGTTCAAATGCACCAATAGGTCAACACATAAACCGGAGTAGCAAACCGGTCTTCAGAATCGAAGACAGGCTTCAACATTTTTGAATGGAATACTGGAAACATCTGACCCAAGTGTCAATCGTTTGATCAGCATGCCGAGAATCTGGGTGTCACTTCATCCTCGGTTTTGTAGATCTGTAGAAGCTTAACCGATGTGGCGTTGTTTTAGGTTTTAGGAATTTTACGGATCTTACGGTGCATTTGAGTCTTTTCGCTGCTCTGGGACGGACCGGACGGTTAGCGTCTTTTGTAAGGGGTTTACGTCCCTTATCCTATAGGAAGGATAGTAATCTAATTGGATGAAATTTTTGATGTTCACATCAGTTTTTATTTGGTGTTTTTGACAGTAGATTCATTTTGTTTCTGGTGGTAAAATTGTTGATGAAAACAATCAGCAAGAATGAGATTGTTATTAAGTTCATACCGTATCACATATGATACATGAACTTCTCGGTACCACTGCTGCGATCTGTTAGACTT